>NC_089747.1:38534880-38572380 GCF_040412425.1 Macrobrachium rosenbergii | reverse complement strand
TACTTCCCTCGTGTTCGTAAGCAATGTTTTGTATTCTGTGATGATAATTAAAAACCATATTACCCCCGGCGTCAATGATTTTATCATTCACTGCCATTATTGAATTCGAATTATTTTCACTTGGTGTCAGCTGCTTCTTTCGTTCAGCCTCCTTTGCCGTTACAGACGAGAAATCTATGGAACCATTCTAGTTCTCCAAAGACTGCACTGGAAATGTTACACTGTGTTGTGGTCTTGACTGAAAATGGCAGTTGAATTTGATTTTGGAAGTTTGTTTGATAATGTTTCCGAGACTGAAACTATCATGAACAGACATGCTATGTATTTCTTTCTTTGAGAATTCTTTGTCTATGAAAAGGCCCTCCCTTAGCATCCTGCAACCTGCATAACGGAGGCATCTTCCAGGTTCCAGGGATCTCCACAGACATGCACTGTATTCCCTTGGGTGTGTTATTTGCTAATGCTTTCAAAGTAGTAGAGGAATGAGTATTATCTGAACATACCACATCCGTCATTATCTTTGTGAACATCAGAAACCTTCAGAATCTACCAGATCTTATCACCAAGTATTAATTTAACTTGGTTTTAACTTGCACTGCAAGTTGATCATTTGACTCTTGTTTCCTTTTCATAGATGTTATGGTAAAAAAATGATGATACCCAGTTCTATTCTCCTGTAACCCCCAAGCCTCTGAATATGGAAGGTTCTTGAATGCAAAAGGAAATTTCAGGTCCTTCAGTAGTACATACATGAGTCATACAACAAATGCTCTACAGTTCAAGTGAAACTAAGGTACCATCAACAAATACTCTACAGTTCAAGTGAAACTAAGGTACCATCAACAAATACGCTACAGTTCAAATTGCAACTAAGGTACCATTGTTTGATATTATTCTGATACCCATAGTAGAAAACCTTTGAGTGGCACCCTAAATCGAGGAGCTAACATCATCCACAATGAAAATCCATCCAAGTCTTTAGTAATATTAGAAATGACCATTTGTTATACAGAAACCTTGTCTGTAGTGTCGGGGAGTACTGGACACAAGTCATGGACAGTGAATCTTAACAACAAGTGCTTCAGACTTCAGAGGTCACAACCCTCTGCCAAGGTTGAGGAATCCACCATCTCAAAGGGGTGTAAGCCCAAAAATGACATTCTCACATCTTCCAAAGTCTAAAGACCTGTTAAGATGGCCTCTTTCGGTAAGATTTATGTAAGAATAGCGAAGTTGCTCTTTGTCTAATCCTCCTAACAAACTAAGTAGCAAATAAACTGAATCAAACACCACAACTTTGATAGAGCTCATCACTCTGTCCTTTAAGACAGCATCCCAGGGGACAAAGTTATAAATGCCTGTGATAGGGCGTGCCTAGGATGCTTTATATATTTATTATGATAAATTATGGTATTCCTCCTCTCATTTGCCTTTAAAATTAACTTTTCATATTCTTCAGTTTTCCTTTTTTCTTCCATGGCTATGTTTCTCAAGACTGAACTGCACTGAATCCAAACGAAGGTACCAAAGACTAGAGTTGTGCTGAATAGAATCCTTCCGCCCTTGTCTGCTCGTCAAACCATCTTCAGGACAACTGGATAACAATGGTAATACGCGGAGGAATAACTGGTTATGCTAATGGACCAATCGATGGACCGAGTAGAGCTCAGTCTCCACAGGTCAATCAGAGGTCGGTGGGCTAACCCGCAAGCGCACTGGAATTTCGGCAGGGTCAAATAATGGTTGTAGGAAGTGGATATTACAATGGCATTTAGAGTTTGTAAATTGCAATAGAAACATTACTAATATTCAATGTTACACACAAATATTGTCACGTTTAATACGTACAATGTATTACTAATTAGGCATATCTGCTGAGAGAGGGAAGAAGCCTTCAAGGAAGCATAAAAATGCTTGGTCTGTTATCTTTTCCACATTAGTTTTACTGGCTTTCGTCTCCCATTTATCCCCGCTAAAGGGTTAGGCTTTTAGATTTCTGTAAAAGAAAACTATCGTGCCGGCTTTGCCTGTCCGTCCTCACTTTTTTCTGTGCGCCCTCTTTCTATCCGCCCTGAGATCTTAAAAACTACTGAGGCTAGAGAGCTGCAAATTGCTATGTTGATCATCCACCCTCCAATCATCAAACATACCAAATTGCAGCCCTCTCTCCTTAGTAGTTTTTATCTTATTTAAGGTTAAAGTTAGCCATAAACATGCGTCTGGCAGCGCTATAAGACAGGCCATCACCTGACCATGGCTGAAGGTTTCATGGTCCGCGGGTAAGGGTTGCATGGGGCCTGGCTGAGGCCAACACCGGACTGTGGCTGAGTTTTATGAGCCGCAGCTAAGAGGTTCATGGGCCGTGGCTGAGAGTTTCATACAGCATCATACACTGTACAGAAAACTCGATTGCGCCAAAGAAACTTCGCATCTGTAGATTCTGATAACAAAATTTAACTATTTCTGGTCATGTGCCTCTTGACTTGTAAAATGGTCAGGGTGCAAAGTGGTTTGACTCAAGCTCATTTGTTTTAAGAGCTACCACACTTCTGACTCTTGCTACTGACTGAACAAAAAACCACTTTCAAATTGCTGGTGAGTTTATCTACTTATACTTTAACGAAAGGCAACGAAAACTGTCATTCTACTGCCTTTGTTCTGATGATGTCATGGAGGTGTTGTGGTGAGGTATTTATATACAGTTTCAGAACAACAATGACGAATTTGTTACTGTTATTTTACTCCCCTATAGGGTCACTGATATTTGAATAGCAGACAAACTGAGCAATAGAGATTAAGATGGTTTATGGTATACTTGGTTGAAATTTGATTCCTACAGAGCAGGACAAACATACAAACACAGACACAATATATATATATATATATATATATATATATATATATATATATATATATATATATATATATATATATATATTCCATATATATATCCTTGTATAATATATATATATATATATATATATATATATATATATATATATATATATATATATATATATATATATATATATATATATATATATATATATATATATATATATATAATATAAATAGTCAACACACAATCACGTGTGGAACAGAAATAAAATTCTGACTCACATCAGGATCGAACCCAGGTCTTTCGATTGTTCCACACGTGGTTGTGTGTTGACTATTTCTATCGTACTCACTCAGAAAGGATGATTCGAATGAAATGCTGTCAATTGGGTCATTGCTGAGTCGGGAAGTTGGGGAAAACACGCTGGTATGCAAGCAGTTAGCTTGACCAGGTAATTCCTAGTGTGTGCAGTAGCACTCAGGTTCCAACTTCTTTTATGACTTGTATGGCCCAGTGGGCAGCGCCCTTGCCTTTCAATTAAAAGACCTGGGCTCGATCCTGATGTGAGTCAGGAATATATATATATTACTAAAAGGACCTCATTCAAACTGGATGGTATCTAATGGAGTTTTTATTCAAAAAGTTACAAGCTTTCTTGGACAAACAGTCCACCTTATCAAGAATCCCATACAATGAGCAGACTCGTAGTCTGGCTGTATTTATATCTGTGTGCTGGGTACTTTTAATCCTATAATCGCCTAGCTCTTCCTGTGTGACCTCCACCCCCTCTTGACCTTGGTCTTTCTCTGATCCCTCCTCCCAGGTGACCGTTTTCCGTGCGTTCTCTTACATTTTTTCTTCGTTTCCTTGCTACTGTGGAGTATACGATTTGTCTAGATATGCTGTCTTCAAAGCCGTTTCCGGTGTTCCCTGCCATCGTGTTGTTGGCGCAAGTTATGAAGGCGTTCTCTACAACCAGTCCAGATGTTTTGTTGGTGTTCCTGTACAGAAAACTCATATTTTCTGTACACAGAATAGACTGGGAAAATTTCTGCACAGGAACACCAACAAAACATCTAGAATGGTTGTAGAGAACGCCTTCATACCTTGCGCCAACAACACGATGGCAGGGAACACCGGAAACGGCTTTGAAGACAGCATATCTAGAAAAATCGTATACTCCACAGTAGCAAGGAAACGAAGAAAAAACGTAAGAGAACGCACGGAAAACGGTCACCTGGGAGGAGGGATCAGAGAAAGACCAAGGTCAAGAGGGCGTGGGGGTCACACAGAAGGAGCTAGGCGATTATAGGATTAAAAGTACCCAGCACACAGACATAAATACAGCCGGACTCACGCGTCTGCTCATTGTACGGATACTTGATAATGTGGACTGTTTGTCCAAGAAAGCTTGTAACTTTTTGAAGAAAACTCCGTTAGATACCATCCAGTTTGAATGAGGTCCTTTTAGTAATCCTACTAATGCACAGAACAATTGTGTATGTGATAGAGTTAATATATATATTATATATTATGTATATATATATATATATATATATATATATATATATATATATATATATATATATATATATATATATATATATATATATATATATATATATATATATATATATATATATATATATATATATATATATATATATATATATATATATATATATATAAATATATATATATATATATATATATATATATATATATATATATATTCCGCTCCCGTTCTTGGGCTTGCCTAGTAGAGGTTAAGCCCACGTTTTCTAGTCCTGTTATTCTCGGTATCCTGCAGTTCTTCTTATTTTTTCTCTACGCCTCCTCCTCTCAACATCGCCTAATCCTACACTCATTACGCAAACATCCTGTCATTTATCCTTTCCACACGACTGAGCGATCTCGAAATATTTGTTCATCCTAAGCTATCCGTTTTCCAGCCTCTTCTAAATATCTTGACATGTTCAAATTTCTCAAAATCTTTATAACTGTCACTTTCTCAGTCAGACCCAACATCCAGATTCTGAGAGTTGATTGATCCAACGTCTAACAGTACTGCTTTTGTACAGTTAACTGTAAATTTCCATTTTTCAATTTTTTTTCATTTCATGAGCACTTCCATATAAATGAAATCCACTTCCCATAACTACAATACAGACGCTTCAACCAGTCCCTTTTAAACTAAATTTGCACGAATATTGATCCGTTATTGAATCAAATTATGATCAGATACACTTCTGCCCATTCATCATCGTTACACTCATCAATGTGTCTTCCATCGACTCAGTTCTAGAACAGCCAAACAACAATTCTCTTCCATTATCTTATGAAGATTCTCAGAATCCAGTATCGAAAAGCCCCTTTCCACATTGACATTCACAAGACTGACTCTTTTCTCGTTCTCTTCTGGGACTCTGTACCGCACATAATACATGAATCATAACCAACCTTTTATAGTCTCAAAGCCACAGTATGAAAACCTTTCTCCTCCCAGGCTCATAACCTTAGCCAAACAGTCCCTTAACTAACAGGATTGTAACCTCTTACTCTAGTTGAAAGCGTTTCTTTATTCTTAACTCGAAGTCTCTCAGCTGTACGAGATACAGTCTCTCTCTCTCTCTCTCTCTCTCTCTCTCTCTCTCTCTCTCTACACACACACACACACACACACACACACACACACACATATATATATATATATATATATATATATATATATATATATATATATATATATATATATATATATATATATATATATATATATATATTTTATTAGGGGGCAGAGATGGCTTTGGGTATGCTACCCTTAACCTATAAATATTTATATATCACTTAACTGATACCCGAAATATTATCAAAATATTGTCGTTGTTTACAGAATGTTTCCATTTTCTGTAGAGGGATTCTTTCAGCACTGACTGTGGACTAAAATAACTAAAACCCTTGAGATTTGTAATATTTGACTTTCAGAATACTTCAGTGTAGAAATATTGGATTCAACGTGGTGTTTGATTCAAAAGATAGAATATTTATTAGTACAAATTTCTCAGTAACCCTAAGCATAAGAAGATGATAATATTTCTTGATGAGAATACGAATTTACTTATGAAATATATATATATATATATATATATATATATATATATATATATATATATATATATATATATATATATATATATATATATATATATATATAACAACCATGCCAAGGGAATTAAGTTGGTTCTTGGGTCATTTATTCAGCCTTAATTGTCCGTGATGTCTTGATCTTACTACCCATCAGAGCTTTGTAATTGGGGAAGCTGTATGTGGATATAACCATCCCAAGATTGATGGAGGTTAATTAGATAATGTTATTTTCAAATTTTCCTTATTGTTTTAATCTTACTGTATGTAACCCTATGTAAGTGTATTTTAATACACATACATATGTATATATATATATATATATATATATATATATATATATATATATATATATATATATATATATATATATATATATATATATATATATATATATATATTATATATATATATATATTATATATATTATATATATATATTATATATATTATATATATATATATATATATATATCATATATATATATATATATATATATATATATATATATTTATATGTATATATATATTTAGTATATTTATATATATATATATATATATATATATATATATATATATATATATATATATATATATATATATACAGTGTCCATTATATACAGTGTCCATAAAGTCTCTTTACAATATAAAAATATATTACAAAAGCAAATGAACAGACAAATATGTGGAAATTACTACAAAATGAAGAGTATACACTGAAGATTTTTTGTCTTACTTAATACACCTGTATATGGGCGCCATTAGTTGCATGAAGCAAATCAAAACGGTACTCGATTTCTTGCTCGATATACGATATCTTTAACATAACCCCATAGAAAGAAGTCCAGGGGATTGATATCTGGTGAACAAGATGGGCCATCCCTTCCAGTCCACTGGTCTGGAAATGTTTGATTTAGGATCCCACGAGCATGCAGTCCCCATTGTGATGGTGCACCATCTTGCTGGAAAATGATGGTTGGTTGAAGGTCATCTAGTCGTCGTTAAGTTAAGTTAAGCATACCTTAGTTTAACCAGACCACTAAGCTGATTAACAGCTCTCCTAGGGCTGGCTCGAAGGATTAGATTTATTTTACGTGGCTAAGAACCAACTGGTTACCTAGCAACGGGACCTACAGCTTATTATGGAATCTGAACCACATTATAATGAGAAATGAGTTTCTAACACCAGAAATAAATTTCGCTAATTCTTCATAGACCAGTCGGAGATTAGAACGCGGACCCAGCGGAGTGCTAGCCGAGAACGATACCAACCCGTCCAATAAGGAACTATCTAGTTGTGGTGCCACATATTCAGTCAAAAGGTCAAGGTAAACATCTGCAGTAATTGATGTCTCATTGAAAACAAATGGACCAATGATTCGATTGCACATGGTCCAGCTATTACTAAACATTCACCTCTGGACTATCTTGGTGAAATTCCCTCGTTGCATGGGGATGTTCTGATCCCCAGATTCTCACATTACATGCGTCCACTTTCCCTGAAACATAAAGGGCTGCCTCATCACTAAAACTAACTCAGGTGAGGAACGTTTCATCCTCAGAAATTCGTTCCAGCACGTTAACTGCAAGCTCTTATCGTCTTGGATTATCATTTGGCTCGAGTGCCTGTGTGAGTTGCACTTTGTGAGCGTACAATCGCAAGTTCTTGTGTAGGACTTTGTGCACTGCTGAACCCGGTAGCTGTAAGTGCCTCACAGCAGTGCAGAAGGACTCTGTAGGAGAACAACCAAAGGCTTGCCTTACACAGTCGATGATTTCCTCAGATGCTCTTGGTCGTCCACTCTTCCCTTTATCCAATACTGTCCCTGTCTCCATAAATTTCTTGTGCCATGCACAGACTGATGGTCATGACAGTGGATGTCTTCCATAGTTAGTTCTGTAGTTCCGCTGAGTCTGCGTATCCGATTTTTATGGGTTCTTTTAAAAGTACCTCTTTCATCAAAAGGGTACCTGAAATACTCGTACACAAATGCAATGTGATTAAAAACTTTGATAACTGCTGAGTATATAGAACAAAGCTGATTAAGATATCTCATCAGTTGCTTTTGTAATATATAATTTAGACTGTAAAGAGACTTTATGGATACCTTGTATATATATATATATATATATATATATATATATATATATATATATATATATATATATATATATATACATACATATATATATACACAAATATAGTAAGATTGAAACAGAATGGAGAATTAGGGTTAACACAAACTTCTGGATGGTTCAAACAGAATATATTATAGAGTTAACCTATTATATAACTTAATGGTTGATTTCCATATATATTATAGAGTTGTTATTTTAACTGTCATATGGCATTCCAAAATAGCAACCTATGTTGTTATTTTAGGATTGTCAATATATATATATTATATAAATTATATATATACATACATATATATATATATATATATATATATATATATATATATATATATATATATATATATATATGTATATATATATATTTCTAAAATAATACATTCCTTTCACGCTATGAAAATTCGTTATGGCACACATCAACTGTCAGGAAGTGTACGAGATCAATTTAATCGTTTTTCAAACCTTGGCACCTCGATCGAATTTTTTTTTTTTTTTATTCGTACGAATTGAAACTTTTGGTTGGAAAAATCTTGAAATCGGCAAAGCCTTGCAGATAATGTGAATAAAAATGATTATTCCGGCAAAGTATATCACTTGAAAAGTAGTGTATATGTTTGTGTGTGTGTGAGAGAGAGAGAGAGAGAGAGAGAGAGAGAGAGAGAAGCAGACAGAGAGAATCAAGAATAAAATAATAATAATAATAATAATAATAATAATAATAATAATAATAATAATAATAATAATAATAATAATAATTCCTTTTATTCCACCTCAAGGTTACAGTGGGTATTATTTTGTAATATACGAATTTACAATATGCTAAATACAATAACAGACATAGAAGTAAATCAAACATTTAACATTTCGACATATTTTATATGTAACTTACGGATTTCATGATCCCACATAGTAACTATTATTATTATTATTATTATTATTATTATTATTATTATTATTATTATTATTATTATTATAAGATGAGCCCTATTCATGTGAACAAACTCTCAAAAGGAGACATTGACTTGAAATTCAAACTTCCAAACATTATTATTATTATTATTATTATTATTATTATTATTATTATTATTATTATTATTATTATTATTATTATTATTATTCATAAGATGAACCCTATTCATGTGGAACAAGCCTCTCAAAGAGGCCATTGACTTGAAATTAAAACTTGCAATGATGAAGATGATGATTATTATTATTATTATTATTATTCATATGAACAAGCCCATTGAGCTTTATTAATATTATTATTATTATTATTATTATTATTATTATTATTATTATTATTATTATTATTATTAACCCTATTCAGAAGATGAACCCAAGCTATTTATGTGGTTCATTAGAGAAGGCAAAGGGAAATGCAGAAAGTGATCTCACTTATTAAACAGAACCAATAAATTAATAAATTAATGAAAAACCATTGATCACAGAAGAAGAAGAAGAAGAAGAAGAAGAAGAAGAAGAAGAAGAAGAAGAAGAAGAAGAAGAAGAAGAAGACTGTAATTTGATAAACTGAGACAAATTATATGTTCTCGGGATTTGAGATATATCAAAACTGGCATTTTCGCATCTCGTTTGGAAAATGGCTTTTGCAACTGGAACTTCAGAAGTTCAAGCGAAGATACTATGCATTACTATCCCACTGTACAACTCTCCTTGTATTTGAATAACTTACTCAAATTTTTTTTATGTTTTGCTAATTTGTTAATTTATTTTCCTATTTTAATATGTGGTCTCTTCTATATTTCCAATTACCTTCTGTTACTTCTTCTTAGTGAACAGCATATTCTTTGGAAGCTTGTGAACAGCATATTGTTTATAAATGGAAGCTTGAATTTAATAATAATGATAATATTAATAATAATAATAATAATAATAATAATAATAATAATAATATTCTTTGTTGAATTTCAAGTCAATGGCTTGTTCCATATGAATAGGGTTCACCTTCTGAATAATAATAATAATAATAATAATAATAATAATAATAATAATAATAATAATAATAATAATAATAATAATAATATTATTATTCTTTGGAAGCTTAATGACCCTTTGATGGGCTTAATATGAATAGGCTTCATCTTCTGAATAATAATAATAATAATAATAATAATAATAATAATAATAATAATAATAATAATAATAAATAATAATAATTATTCTTTGCCCCTTTGAATGGGGGCTTGTTCCATATGAATGGGGTTCATCTTAATGAATAATAATAATAATAATAATAATAATAATAATAATAATAATAATAATAATAATAATAATAATAATAATAATGATAATAATAATAATAATAATAATAATAATATTCTTTGGAAGCTTGAATTTCAAGTCAATGGCCCCTTTGATGGGCTTGTTCCGTATGAATGGGGTTCATCTTCTGAATAATAATAATAATAATAATAATAATAATAATAATAATAATAATCTTTGAAGCTTGAATTTCAAGTCAATGACCCCTTTGATGGGCTTGTTCCGTATGAATGGGGTTCATCTGAATATAATAATAATAATAATAAATAATAATAATAATAATAATAATAATAATAATAATAATAATAATAATAATAATAATAATATTCTTTGGAAGCTTGAATTTCAAGTCAATGACCCCTTTGATGGGCTTGTTCCGTATGAATGGGGTTCATCTTCTGAATGATGATGATGATGATGATGATGATGATGATGATGATGATGATGATGATATTTTCATTATAATAATCCATTTTTATTTACTAACACATGTCACATAAAAAATCAATTGAAATTGTCATTCAACATGTTTCTTAAAACATACAATAGGGAGATAATTAAATAAAAAAGACATTTCTGTGTTTTCTATGAGCCCAGACATTCATGAATATACAATACTATTTCTCGTGCAGAGTTCACCCTATTCAGAATGAGGGCCGATTTCGTTGATTTGAGATTGTAGTTGCTAGAAGGCTGAATTTCTTTGATATTAACCTGTTGATAATCCTGTTTCATCTTCATGTCAAGAAGTACCGGGTAAATAATGTAATGATCTCTAGAGAACCATAATTTTATATATATATATATATACACACATATATATATATATGTATATATATATATAGGTACATATATATACATATATATGTACATATATATAGATAGAGAGTGTAGAGAGATATAGAGAGAGAGAGAGAGAGAGAGAGAGAGAGAGAGAGAGAGATGATGCGCACACTAGTATGACAAAGCTTCCACAAGTAAAGTGTTCCATTGTCTTTACTATTAAAAATTATCTTCCCAGAAAATTAAATTTTTTTGTATTTTTCCCTGTTCCATATGAATAGTTTAACTTCTGAATAATAATAATAATAATAATAATAATAATAATAATAATAATAATAATAATAATAATAATAAATAATAATAATGTTAACAATAATAATAATAATAATAATAATAATAATAATAATAATAATAATAATAATAATAATAATAATAATAATAATAATAATAATAATAATAATAATAATAAAGATAAAATGACATGAGTATTTCCCTGCCCTGAATGACAAGACTTAGAGAGAACCTTTCTATGTAAAATGTAGAAATAAATCTGTATTTTAGAACAGTACACTTTAAAGAGTTCATACACCTGTACCCTACCCACCATCCCTTGTGTTCTTCAAACAAGCCTTTCTCCCCAGAACTGAGAAATCTCTTTATGCTGAAAATATCCTTCTCAGAGAGTTACAGCATTCTAAGGAGATGGTTCTGTAGAAGAATACGAGAAATGCAGATCAGTAGGTTATAAAAGTAGTGATTATAGAGCTTGTTATATACCTTTACCCTAGCACCATTTCCTATACACTTCAAACCAGGCTTGTGACGCCAGTTTTAGTAGCCACAAATCAGTCAGTCTTCAAACTAGGCTTTGATCCACGCAACAGGGTGGGCCAATTCTTTGATTTTCTCTGGGCCATTTTATGTAAAATCAGATGTCAAATGGACCATCTTAGTATTGCATAATGATGCATTCTACACGGTGAAAGTAAGCATTATCATAATGAACTCCCATTCTTTATATTAGAAATGTATTCATATATCTTTTTTACGTGAACGCTTGCTTCACAGATCACTATTTTTGTACGAAATCACCATCATTTCTAAGAAGTTTTTGTAGAATTGTGAATACAATTTACAGAAACGGTTCTCAATGCACCCTTTCACCCTCTGTCAGAATGTCATCTCTCCAAAACCCCCTTTTCAAAATGTCTGCCTCAAAAGGTGCATTCCAAATAATATGCAACGAAATACCAACGCAAACACACAAGCTAGAGGAGCGAGAAAGCCCAGCGCGACCTCTCAGTAGTGCGGACAGATGCACACCGCGTTTTGTGTGGTCCTAGAGCCAGTCTGAGCCTTCCAATCTGTGGTCACAATTCCCACACCCCCATGAAACTGCGAAATTCCCTCCCGGTTGAGACCCACTGATTCACAGAGTTCAAAGAATCCACTGTTGGGCCAGCAAGCTTGGAGCTGGATGAACCAGCGCTACAATGCAGAACCTCATTAAGGCTAAGGGCAACACCAAAGAGTTACTAACGATAGGGAGATAATTCTTTGATGTCATCACTTTCTCGCGATCTTAAATAAATAGGGAGATAAATAGTTATACTGATGAATGATTTTTGGTGTAAGTCGAAAAAAGGGAAATAAATTGTTACTATAATTATAACGTTTTCATAATTACATAAACATCCTCTCAACTGGTTTGAGTAGAGAATTTCGGCCAAAGACCAACAAACGCTGGGACCTATGAGGTCATTCAGCTCTGAAAGGGAAATTGAGAGTAGAAAGGTTCGAAAAGTAAAAGGTTCGAAAAGTGTAACAGGGGGGAAGCCTCGCAGCTGCACTCTGAAACGATTGTGAGGAGAGGGTGGATAGCAAGACAGAAGAAAGAAAATACGAATGGAGGAGGAGGAGGAGGAGGAGGAGGAGGAGGAGGAGGAGGAGGAGGAGGAGGAGGAGGAGGAGGAGGAGGAGGAATGAAAGGGGTTACAAGGAATGAAAGGCAAGAGTTTACAGCAGCTAGGGGCCTTAGCTGGTCCGCTGGTATAGTGGTTAGTGTCGTGGAATGCCGCTCAGATGTGGCGGGTTCGTGTCTCCCCCAGGGCCATGAAAAATCACTGGCTCTGTATCATGATCAGTTACTGCTGCAGTGTGGGGTCTGCTGCGGTGGGAGGTTGAAACCAACATTCTTTGGAAGCTTGAATTTCAAGTCAGTGGCCCCTTTGGTGGGCTTGTTCCATGTGAATAGGTTTCATCTACTGAAAGAATAATAATAATAATAATAATAATAATAATAATAATAATAATAATAATAATAATAATAGGAAGGGACGCTGCAAAGAACCTTAAGTAGTGTCTACAGTGCACCGCGTGAGGTGCTATGACGGCACTAGCCCCCCCCCCCCTACGGGGTCCTCTAAACTAAAACGTGGAAAACCATGATTTAAAAAGTAAAAGATCACTCACCTACTGTATTAAAATTGGTTCATCTGGCCAGCAGAGTCAGATCTGGAGAAGAATGTGAAATGTGTTGCATTTTGTTTCAGTTTAATGGAATTTCAAATAAGCCATCAATAAGTACATTCTAAAATCACCTGCATAACTGTGCAAACATTTCTATACACAAAGGAATGCACTAAGGGGCATATTTCTGCAGAGAATAGATGAATTCATTACGGTTTTAGGCCCAATTTGGTATGCAGCCACGCCCTTTTTTGAACGCAACAAACATAATTCTTAATATAATTTAACATTACGAAACTGTGAAGCTTTTAAACCAATGAAAATCTCTGACCCTGACCTATAACTTTTGACAGTTGTAGGGAAGTTCTCTCAGAAGTCATTTATATTACATGAAAACGTTTCAAACTCCTCCTGACCTTGACATTTGATTACTGAGGGCCAACGCGTTAAATAAGATTCTTTTTGGAACTTCCGTTATGATTCCTCGAAATCGGGAAGTGGATTGAGTATGGATGACAAGTGTTAAAACTGGTAGGGAACTTCGATTTTGATCTTATGTTAAAGACGAAAGCTTCTGATCATATTCTGTTTTGATGCATCTTTATCAAATTGTACACATCTCTTCAGTATTGACTATGTATGGAAAGTCGCCTGATTGAAACTATTGCCAGGTTTCCGCGTTCTGTTTAACCATGGCACCGCACAAACACACACACACATACACACACATACACACACATACACACACATACACACACATACGCACGTATAAACCCATAGGCAACTTTCCCCCTCCCCAAAACATTGTTGGTAGAGTTGATTTAGTAGCTGACATGAACTTCAATTACAGAACATTCCAAAAGACACCCAACATAAACTCTTGTACAAAACTAGGCCAGCAAAATTTAACCTTCATGCAAAACTTCTTCATTGTTTGAACTTATCTGCGGAAGGCAAGTTACTTATCGAATATTCCTCAAGTACGGTGAAGAAAGTGTTGGAAATTTTTCAATGAAATTACTTCTTTGTGTTAAGAAAGCAACGATTGCATATCTTTTTTAGTAATTTATCCAAATGTATTGCTTCAGTTTCTGCAGTTGAAGAAACCAACATCGGCTTTTTTTTTTTAATCATCGACTACAAAACTTATTGAGTATTTTGTAGGATGCTTGTTTAATGATATGGTAACTGAGAAACTAAGTTTTAACGAATTTGTTTTGCCTTTCATTGCATAGAAAAATTAGTGATTGATTGGCTTCATTAAATGTCGTCAAACATATCAATAATAAAAGATAAAAAAAAGTTAAACATATCCAGTTATCAAGATGAAGATTTAAAGCACAGAGTAATATTTGCCATTAGAAGGCACCTAAAGAATAAATCATTTCCAAACCTATTAACTTGGTTAAATTCAAACTGATAATTTATAGAAATATATTTTATTCTATCTAACCTGGTCCAGCATTATTGATATAAAACAATACCCTTAAAAAACACTATAAGGTGAAATCATTTCTTAAAATCCCCCTGACATCATTATCAAGCCATAATTCTGAACCATATCTGATGGAAAAGAGTGTAGTATGCAGCCTCACTGACAGTATTCACAGAAAGTTTTGAAAAGCAATGCAATGGATTTGAAGAATGAAACCCAATCAGGAAACACTGAAAGCATCTGTAATTTCTAACTATCTGTGAGTAGCTTAAATAAAAAGCAAAGGGTTACTGTTAAGTTTAGAATTTATCCCACACATAAAACCTCTATAAAGAAGATTTATGGGAACTTAATCTTCGCTCAATGCATTGAAAAGAATTTATAGAAACTAATAATGCAAGGAATGGATAGCAATTCAGTTATGCGAGGAATATGCACGTTTATAACTTACTTCTCTTATAACAAAAAGCGTTCAGGACATCATCTCAAAGAGGCTAATGAACAGTATCGAAAGATTCTAAACTCTACGTAAATAGACTCACTCAAGAATGCCTATTGAGAACCCTTCAGAAGATACTAAAGAAAAATTTTTCTTATGTAAAAATTACAAATTGTATGAGTTCAAACCTCTGAATAACTAGACTCGCTCCAGAATTGGTACTGAGCACCCTTCAAAAGATTCTAAAGAAAAATAATTTTTTGTGTAAAAATACAAATTGTATGGAATTGCTATTGAGCACCCTTTAAAAGATTCTAAAGAAAAATCCTTTTTTGTGTAAAAATTACAAATTATATGGAATTGCTATTGAGCACCCTTGAAAAGATTCTAAAGAAAAATCTTTTTTTATGTAAAAATTACAAACTGTATGGAATTGCTATCAAGCACCCTTTAAAAGATTCTAAAGAAAAATCTTTTTTTATGTATAAAGTACAAATTGTATGGCATTGCTATTAAGCACCCTTTAAAAGATTCTAAAGAAAAATCCTTTTTTTATGTATAAAGTACAAATTGTATGGCATTGCTATTAAGCACCCTTTAAAAGATTCTAAAGAAAAAGATTTTTTATGTATAAAGTACAAATTGTATGGCATTGCTATTAAGCACCCTTTAAAAGATTCTAAAGAAAAATCTTTTTTTATGTATAAAGTACAAATTGTATGGCATTGCTATTAAGCACCCTTTAAAAGATTCTAAAGAAAAAGATTTTTTATGTAAAAATTACAAATTGTATGGAATTGCTATTGAGCACCCTTTAAAAGATTCTAAAGAAAAATCTTTTTTTATGTAAAAATTACAAATTGTATGGAATTGCTATTGAGCAGCCTTTAAAAGATTCTAAAGAAAAATCTTTTTTATGTAAAAATTACAAATTGTATGGAATTGCTATTGAGCAGCCTTTAAAAGATTCAAGACAAAAAACTTTTTTCATGTAAAAATTACAAATTCTATGGAATTGCTATTGAGCACCCTTGAAAAGATTCTAGACAAAAACATTTTTTGTGTAAAAATTACAAACTGTATAGAATTGCTATTGAGCACCCTTTAAGAGATTCTAGACAAAAAAAATTTTATGTAACAATGACAAATTGTATGGTAACTTCCTAGACTATTTATTCGAGTTGTAAGTAGAAATAAACCTAGTAACGTGTTGCGTAGAGCACAAACTCTATCAGCAAAGTGGTGACAACATCTCTAGAGGCCAGTGGAAAGTGCTATTATTTATGGAATAGAAAGGTATGAAGATTACGTTCCATTTGATTCCATTTTGAACTCTCTCTATCTCTCTATCTTTCTCTCTCTCTCTTTCCTCGTAGAGTCTGCAGAGTAACGTTTTGTGTTCACTATAACAACGTAGTTAGTTGTTATTTGCATTTACGTGTTGTTGGTGTTGTTACTTTAATTTTAAATGGATAACTATTACTATTATTATTATTATTATAATCTTCACTGGTTGTGTCATGAACTTGTTCTGATGCTCTTTTTTTTGTGTGTGTGTATCCTAGCTTGGGCAGAAACGAAAGCGGATGTTTATTCAAAACCTACATGCTAGAACAAAGAAAGACAACTAAAGACTCTTGTTTTATCAAGACCATAAACTGATGCTAAAGTCATGAATTGCATGATTTGGCCACTTAAAAAAACATAAAAAAAGAGTAAATAAACCACAGAATAAGAAAGCTCCATTGACCTCCAGAGTAGGCTGAATAAAAATCCATGTAAGGTTGTGCAAGCTGAGTTGTGTATATTGAGAGCTAATGTTTGTTCCATGAGTTGGTCTTGTCTGTGTGTATATAAATATATATCTTATAGTAGTAGAATGGTATCAACTAGAGTAGAGTTTGAGCTTGATCATAGCAGCCACTATCATCAGACAGTGATACCCCACTCTGTTCTTAGGTGTCAGAGACATCATAGATATTCCCAGAAAAAAATAAATAGATTGGAATAGAAAGAGATATAGTTTTGTTGTTAGTTATTTTTTTAATGCCAATTTTCATAGCGGAAGTACCCATCTTTTTTTAGGAAAATGGACAAGTGATATTACTCTTCTCTTACTAAATATATTCCCTCTCCTGTTGATTAGCACCATTCATCTGCCCTTAGAAGACAGTTCACGACAATCACACCTCCTTATATTGGTCTGTCTAACTCAAAAGAAAAAGAATTAGAGAAAATTAAAAAAAAAAAAACTCTGTTTCATATACTAGGATTTTCATCTTTTGTGGTACCTCAGTAACTACTGCTCTCTTCTCTTTTCTGGTCATGAGGCTGAGTTCAGTTTCATGATCGATATTTGTAATTCAAATAGCTCCCAGAATGTCTGCTCCTGATGACGACCCAGCTACGGACAGAACATTGTAAAACTTCCTTTGACAAAAAATTTTAAAAGTTTTTTTTTTTTCTGACAAAGAATATTTGGAATTTAATCCAAAGATAATCCCCGTTCTTTCTGTGCTGGTTTGTCATTAGTTTTGTTTTTAAATCATGTTTTATATTCTCGCGTAAATAAAAGAAAAACCTTAGTGTTAAATGTTTTGCCATTCCACTAAACTGGACAGTTGTTTTTTTGTATGTAGATAATTGCACAAAACTGTTTACTTTTTTTTTTGTCTAAATCAAACGGAGGTCAACAGAGTCTTACATACTCGCACATACACAGCCACACGACACGAAATTCAAGGTAAACATTCATGTATATATGTACTCATTACATATATTTGCAGATAAGATTTCACTACATATCTATAATGATTTCATAGTGTCTGTAGTTTCTTCAGCAATATCAAAATGTTTTGAAATGTAAACTTAAAAAATTATGATTAATTATAGTTTATCATATATCAAACTGTTTTTCATGCTCATGACATTACATATATTTACAAAGTTAATGTACAACTTTTTTTATGCCGTTGTAAATCAATAGCATTCGAAATATTTCACACTATTATTTTTAGAATTTTCCAAAGCAAAAATAGAGACACAGAAATAAACGCACATTTGAATTACACAAACACGTGAATAAATGAAAGTTTAATTATTTTATTATGGACTAAATTGAAGATGTTAAGGTGTTTTCATATTACTCGATCATTGATTAAACCTGTTTTTGATCATCCAAAAGAGATAACTGTTCTTGACCATTGATTAAACCTGTTTTTGATCTTTCAAAAGAGATAACTGCACTTGATCATCAGTCAACCTATTTTTGATCATTCAAAAGAGATAACCGTACTTGGTCACAGATTAAACCTGTTTTTGATCTTTCAAAAGAGATAACTGTACTTGATCACTGATTAAACCTGTTTTTGATCATTCAAACGAGATAACTGTACTTGATCATCAGTCAATCTGTTTTTGATCATTCAGAAGAGATAACTGTACTTGATCATCAGTCAACCTGTTTTTGATCATTCAAAAGAGATAACTGTACTTGATCATCAATCAATCTGTTTTTGATCATTCAAAGGAGATAACTGTACTTGATCACTGATTAAACCTGTTTTTGATCTTTCAAAAGAGATAACTGTACTTGATCACTGATTAAACCTGTTTTTGATCATTCAAACGAGACAATTGTACTTGATTACTGATTAAACCTGTTTTTGATCATTCAAAAGAGATAACTGTACCTGACCATTGATTAAACCTGTTTTTGATCATTCAAAAGAAATAACTGTACTTGATCACTGATTAAAACTGTTTTTGATCTTCAAAAGAGATAACTGTACTTGACCATTGATTAAACCTGTTTTTGATCATTCAAAAGCGATAACTGAAATGTCCAAGATCATTAAGTGTCCTTTTGTATGAAATACACATACACACACACACACACACACACACGAAAATGAATATTTCCATGCAAAGACAAGAGTACACAGGACTTGAAAACACTTTGAAACACTTACACACAAGTAATCTTTGTTTGAATAAAAAAAAGAAAGCTGAGACAGTATTCACATGAATGTCTAAAAATTTTAAAATTCTGAAAATCCTTTCCCTTCTGATGAGAACCTCAGTTCAAGAGCATGAACTATATGTCCAAAAACCTTGACTGCAAGCGGCTGAATGAAGCTGATCTACCATTTTCTAATTAATACCCACCATTTAGTAAATGTCCCTTCATAATTCTGACCCAGAATTCCCCCGTTGGTCAATACTCCTAAATATGTGTTATATTTCGAAACTTTATCTTACTAGCTGATGAAAGTTTGTACTAGATCAGTATTTCAGAAATGGAATTTAAACAATATGATTTTCTCTCTCGTGTTTTATCAAATTCATCTCATGTGAATGTGAATGTTGTCTCTGAGAGATCGTTTTGCACATAAATAGTCCATACGTTTTATTTAATGCTAATATCTTTTTATTTTGTGATGTAAATAAAGTACATATAACAGACACTTGATAAATAAGAGACCACTGTCGAATGTCATCCGAAATTAGATGATTTTAACATGCAAAAGAAGGCAGACAAATTTCAAATGACTTTAAACACAGCACTTGGAGAGTAATCACAAATGTTCCTTTACTTTATTCAAACAGTAATTTCTTAAAAATTGACAAGTTGACTTTCATTCTATTTTTAACAATAATCATTTAGCCCTGATGTTAAACTACAGTGTTAAATTTCAGAAGGATTGCCTAAATATTCCTATTTTGCCTTTGGTGGGAGATTATACCTCTCTGGATTATGCTGAAATAATTCAAAATTTGAATCATATATCAGATGTACAAAACACATATTTATACAACTACCAGTCACAAAAGATTGAGTGAAGTTTATACTATTCAGTAAAACTGGTATAATGATATTAAAATTCAATAAAAAATGAATGAGATAAGCTTTAAAGCAACTTCCTTCTAGGCATGAAGTTTGTACTATTCAGTGAAGTTGGTATGGTAACATAAAAATTTAAAAGAATTAAAAATATAAAAGTGAAAAGCCATAAAGCAACTTCCTTCTAGGCATGAAGTTTATACTATTAACAGTGAAGTTGGTATGATAACAAAAATTTTAAAAAATTAAAAATATAAAAGTGGAAAGCTTTAAAGCAACTTCCTTCTAGGCATGAAGTTTGTACTATTCAGTGAAGTTGGTATAACAAAAATTTAACGAAATAAAGTATAAAAGTGAAAAGCTTTAAAACAACTTCCTTCTAGGCATGAAGTTTATACTATTCAGTGAAGTTGGTATGATAACATAAAAATTTAAAAAAATAAAAATATAAAAGTGAAAGGCTTTAAAGCAACTTCCTTCTAGGCCTGAAGTTTATAGTAGTCAGTGAAGTTGCATGATAACATAAAAAAAAATCAAAAATATAAAAGTGAAAAGCTTTAAAGCAACTTCCTTCTAGGCATGAAGTTTATACTATTACAGTGAAGTTGGTATGATAACAAAAAGATTTAACAAAATAAAAATATAAAAGTGAAAAGCTTTAAAGCAACTTTCTTCTAGGCATGAAGTTTATATTACAGTGAAGTTGGTATGATAACATAAAAATAAAAAAAAATACAAATATAAAAGTGAAAAGCTTTAAAGCAACTTCCCTCTAGGCATGAAGTTTATACTATTCAGTGAAGTTGGTATAACAAACATTTTTTTTTTATTAAAAATATAAAAGTGAAAAGCTTTAAAGCAACTTCCTTCTAGGCATTTAGTTTATACTATTACAGTGAAGTTGGTATGATAACATAAAAATAAAAAGAAATATATATAAAAGTGAAAAGCTTTAAAGCAACTTCCTTCTAGGCATGAAGTTTATACTATTACAGTGAAGTTGGTATGATAACATAAAAATTAAAAAGAAATATATATAAAAGTGAAAAGCTTTAAAGCAACTTCCTTCTGGGCATGAAGTTTATACTATTACAGTGAAATGATAACATAAAAATTAAAAAGAAATATATATAAAAGTGAAAAGCTTTAAAGCAACTTCCTTCTAGGCATGTACACAAGCACAGTCACACACCCACTCTGTCAATTCTCATCCACCAACAGCCACTCCTGATTTCATTTGGAACTCGGTTTGACAACTGGTAAAATGAACTTCCTCTTCTGCTCTCTCTCTCTCTAGGTATACCAGCCGGAGCCGCCAGGGGAGGAAAGGCTGGGAAAGGTTCCGGGGGCGGCATCGGAGGCTACAATGGCATCTCCAATTCCGGGGCCACCCATATGACGTGGGAAGGTAAGGCTGGAATGGGTATTGTAGGCGAGTCGAGGGGAAAATCATTCTCTGCTGGAACGGTTTGGTTTACGTCTTGTGTCTTAATCGTGGACTTACACTCTGATCTATTCATTCATTTATTTGTTCATTTATATTTTCCTTTTCTTTACTTCCCATTATTTTCTATTACTTCTTTCTAGTGAACTCCATATTGTTTGGACGCTTGAATTTCAAGTTAGTGGCCCCTAAGGTGGACTTGTTCCATATGAATAGGGTTCATCTTCTGATAATAATAATAATAATAATAATAATAATATTGAAGCTTGAATTTCAAGTCAGTGGCCCCTAAGTGGACTTGTTCCATATGAATAGGGTTCATCTTCTGAATAATAATAATAATAATAAAGCTTGAAAGTAATAATAATAATAATAATAATAATAATAATAATAATAATAATAATAATAATAATAATAATAATAATAATAATAATAATAATAATGGAAGCTTGAATTTCAAGTCAATGGCCCCTATGGTGGGCTTGTTCCATATGAATAGAGTTCATCTTCTGAATAATAATAATAATAATAATAATAATAATAATAATAATAATAATAATAATAATAATAATAATAATAATAATAATAATAATAATAACAATTTGGTATCTTAGATAGGAAATAGAATATTAACCATTTGAGTCTTGACAGGGATTGACAGGCATTTTTGGGGGCCAATTGGAAAAAATTAGTAAGCTTTATGTCAATCTCTCACATTTCATTTTTCGATTCGGGAATAACTTAATATTCTAACATTTCCATTGCACTGATACATTTTAAAAAAAAAAAAAACTATTATGTTCATTTTGGACAGAAGGGGAGTAGAGGGAGCTTGTGAAACATTCCTTCAGAAATTTGGTATTTCAGGTTTTCAAAATGAAGAGGCCTTCGTAGCTTGCCACTTTATTGAAACATCATTTACTTTATCCCGTGAAATATTTTGCCTTCCAGTGATACAAATTGTTATCTAGATAACCTTTTTACCTAATATAAAGAATTCCACTCCCCTTACCCAGACATACTTCAGCACGGACCCATTTGTCGTCGAAAATAGGAAATTGCTAAATATTTCCAGTTATTATTACCGTTAATATTCAGATGAGGAACCCTATTCATATGGAACGAGCCCACCAAAGGGGGCCACTGACTTGGAATTCAACCTTCCAAAGAATACTATGGTGTTCATTAGAATGAAATAACAGAAAATAAACGAAAATACAGTTCTTAGAAAAACAGATAAATTAACGAATTATTAAATAAATAAATAGAAGTGTAAGTAAATCATTAGAATACAAGGAGGATTGTATTAGGGTAGTAATGCATTGCATCTTAATGCATAGCATCATGGCTTGAACTTCTGAAGAAGTTCCAATTGCACGACTCCTCAGTGTGAGGAATAAAGGCCTCTGGAACTTTGCTGATTAATGGAATTATACATTAATTCCATTAATATATAACTTCATAAACCTGTCAAAAGCTTAGTAGTAAGACAAACCACATTAAACTGTTGTCACAGAAGCTCACTTAAACTTTCACTTTAAAAAATCTTTATTTTATTTAGTTGGTTAATTTCTCCGTTGTTCAATACTTATAATTGTATATTCAAGCCCTGAATGTATGGTATGTAGCTAAAAGCTATGGCTTTCACTGTCAATTTTCATAAGCAATTATTATTATTATTATTATTATTATTATTATTATTATTATTATTATTATTATTATTATTATTTCTGTAGATGAAACCTATTCACATAGAACAAGGACCCCAAAAGGGCCACTGACTTGAAATTCAAGCTTCCAAAGAATATTGGTTTCAACCTCCCACCGCAGCAGACCCCCCAACCCTGCAGCAGTAACTGATCATGATACAGAGCCGGTGATTTTTTCAGCACCTTGGGGGGAGGCGCGAACTCGCGGACCAGCATAAAAGATTTGGACACAGATTTAGATGGTACAGATATGTCACTTGACGGGCAAATGGTTGCCACCATCTAAACAGATATATCTAAATAATGAGAGCTAAGACTTGAATAGGACACCATTTCAATAGTTAGCCTGTCACGTCAGCCTTAGAACTTGAAAAGCTTAGAGAAACAACACCTCATTTTAACAAACTGGTTATAAAGACAGATTGTTACTATTGGATTTATCAAGTCAAGGACTAAATATCTCAATACTTTGTTAGCACTCTTCCTCGTGCTTTCTGATACATTTTGATCTATATGTCTATTTATTAATTTATTTTTTTCTAATGAACACAATCTTTTCTTTGTGTTGCCCTTTACTTTCAACTTCTTCAATGAACACCCTATTTGGATGCTTGAATTGTTCCATTGAATTGTTCCATATGAATAGTTTTCATCTACTGAATAATAATAATAATAATAATAATAATAATAATAATAATAATAATAATAATAATAATAATAATAATAATAATAATAATAATAATATTGCAATACCTCAGGGCCCATATTTCAGTTTAAAGATAATGAAATAATTGAGTAAAATAATTAAGTAACTTTTCGTGAGAATGTGCATCGTTTCAACCATAAATTATGACAATTAGATAACCGAATTATCAACTAGATGACACTCACAAAAAAACTGTCAGTCAATAAGTCTTCAAGTCCATCTTTCATTGAAACTACACTAATTTCTCAGCTTTGGCAAGATAAGATAATCGCTTCAGTTAAACCAGAATCCTTTGATACTATGGAATGAGAAGTCTATCACCTAAGGAATGTACACATTTCTACCTTTTACTGCAAAACTGGATATAGATTTGAATGACATAACAAATTTGATAATTTAATCACTGAACCCAAGTTCAAATCTTATTTCTTGTGACTGATATAGAAGATCTGACCATTCAGTCACTGAACCCAAGTTCAAATCTTATTTCTTATGACTGGTGTAGAAGATTTTATCATTTAGTCACTGGACCCAAGTTCAAATCTTATTTCTTATGACTGGTGTAGAAGATTTTATCATTTAGTCACTGGACCCAAGTTCAAACCTTATTT
The DNA here is from genome assembly GCF_040412425.1 of Macrobrachium rosenbergii. NCBI lineage: Eukaryota > Metazoa > Arthropoda > Malacostraca > Decapoda > Palaemonidae > Macrobrachium > Macrobrachium rosenbergii. The sequence goes on along the minus strand of NC_089747.1, from coordinate 38,547,540 downwards.
CTTATGATTGATATAGAAGATTTGAGGATTTAGCCACTGAACCCAAGCTCAAATCTTATTTCTTTTATTCCATATATACATATTCTTTTCTTACAAATCAGTAAAACATTAATGCAGTTTGATAGATATGATGCATTATTTTAATTAAAAACCTGAAAAATCTGTTTGCTTTTGGTTAAACCTTTATCTTTACAGGATTCAAATTGTCTGTAGTAGATTAAGTGTAAAATTCAAGTATGAAAATCAGATGTTTTTCCTTTAAAACTTATAATTATGACATAGTGGACAAGACTTGGAAATAAAGTAGAATTTCAATAAAGGAAGGAAAAAGATCCCACTAAAATTTCCCTTTTCCTTACAGACATGGTCTTAGGAGATTTTAAACTAATGTGAAATAGCTACTTCTAAAGGGTCATTCCCACTTTAGATCCCACTAAAAGACAAAATTTCCCTTTTCTTACAGACATGGTCTTAGCAATGCAGCTAACAGCCATGTGCTTTGGTGCGCTATTCGCCGTGTGCGTGGTGGGATGCTGCGCCTACAAAATCTGCGGCCCGGCGGAAGAAGTCGAATGGGGCTCCCAGTACTCAGTGCTGAAGCCGGCCAGGCGCCAACCTCCGGAGATCCTCCGGGAAATCTACACAGTTCCAGCCTCGTCCGCAAACACAGCAGCAGCAGCAGCAACCGCAGCAAGTGGGACCAGCAAAGACAAACCTGTGGTTGCCACGGCAGTGACCAGCGCCACGCCGACCACGCCGAAGACAACCACCGCACCAACCTTGCCACCCCTGCCATCCACTCCAGCCACGCCCAAGTCCTCCGCAGCAGCTCCGAGCCCCCGTCCAACCTGGAAAGTGGTGGGCGTTCCAGGCGCCCCTCCGGAGGATGAGAGCAAGTGACAGCGGAGCCCTACTGTGGCGGTGATGACGCGGGGTCTGGTGCGGATGCACGGCAACACGAGATTCACCGAGCGCATCCAGGCCGTTCGATCCTTCCTCAGGAGAAGGTGGATGTTCACCTTCTCCGCAGTGTCCTCCGCACGGGCGGCCAAGGAAGCTGCCGGCAGGGGTGCAGCTAACAGGTTGGCAGCTCACGACCAGCACGGGTCAACCCTTGACCTTGCCAGAGCCTCTGCTAGCTTCAGTAGCACGAGGTCATTGGCAGAGCCCAGGGAAGCTGAGGTTTGAGAAGTGGTCACAAAACTTATGAATCAAAATGGCTTGACTGATGGGTGAGAATTCCACATGATAGATGGAAAGATGTTGTGTTTAGAAATAAGCTGTCACGAGGGAGGCATGGGCTCCTAAAGGACACACTGAAATGGTGTGAGCAAGAAGCTTGGTGTCAATACTCGTTTACCTCATCACTTCATACTAACTTTCGTTATACAGGATGTGTACCCTTAACATAAAATGGGCCCAGTGTGTGTGAAACCTCTGAACCATTCTAAATAAAGACATGAGCATATTAATGGACCAATTTCTTGGGCCACGAGATAACTGACCCCACTTTACAATAAAGTAGCCCCCAAAATTAGGATATTCTCTGAACATGAAGTGAAGATAAAGTTTTGAATGGATGCCTACTGATTTTTATATTACAAGTGTGAAAAGGTATAATTTTGAATTTGTAACGATGAAGGCTATGCGCCACAAATTTATGACAGTGACAATAATCATACTGAACCATTTGCTTCTTTAAAAGACAACGTTCCCTGGGAAATCCTTCGATATTTTCGTAACATTTCCTAGAATTGCCAAATTGAAAGTTCTTGAGGCCAAATCACACAAGAGACACATGGAATGTATTTGATTAAAATAGTGTTGTGTTGTATCACGTGTTTATTGCAGATCTGTGTTCTGTGCTTTTCAGTATTAGCAGAGAGACATATGCTACAAAATTGGAATATTAGACCACAGACTTGTTTCCCATGTCATTCTTTTTTTACAAACACTCGTAAAAGTGAAACAGGACACGTGTTAGTTTTCAAAAGCGAGTATGTTGCTTACATATAGATGATTTTGTAAACGAAATGAATGTCACGGTAGTGATGTCTCTCATTCTGAATGATTAGTTACTTGGATGGAGACCTGTATTAGACGAGGAAGACCTTAGATTAGACAAAACTATTTCCTTTATGTTTATGTGTATGTAAATGACTATGCTAATCTAGTATCATTTTAATACTACAAGCTGCTTTGTTTCAGAAGGGCATCTTAGAGAAGATAAGTATTGCCAAATATATATACACATATATGTTCCATAGGCTGGCGTAGAAGGCCTATGACTTTGAAGTTGGTGCTTCAGTGCAAATGGATATTCACAGAGTTCGTTTTTATTTTTTGTTTTAACAGATGAACAGAACCAAAACCAATTAAAAAAACAGCAATAGCTCAGCTCAATATTAGGCATATAAGACGAGAGTTATAAGCAAATTAAAAAAAGGAAATATGATTTGAAGGCAGATATGGACTTCATTTGTTGTTTGTTGTTCAGGTTACTGATAAACAACCGTGGCTGTTAGGATGTAAACCAACCCGAGGTCAGCCCATCCCACGATTAATTGAGACCAAAATCAAATATAAGCAAACCAATCATATATGAATAAATGAACCAATAGATAAATTATTATACATACACACATACATACATGATATATATATATATATATATATATATATATATATATATATATATATATATATATATATATATATATATATGAGTATTCTTACCACCATATTAGAGTGAAAGATAAACAACAACAGACCTAAGGAAAAGCGACAACTTAACCCTAGGTTAGATACATGTGATGAAATGAGTCACCATTAAAAGGTTAATCTGCCTACCAGCAGACTTTTGAAGCTTATTGAAACGAAAAGCCAGTCAAGTGATATTCAGTAATTAAGAAACTTAAATGTAAAAAAAAAACATATGAATTTAAGCAAACCGTCTAAAATATGACTCATACTTGTATGTGTGTATATATATGTATATATATATACACATACATATATATATACATATAAATCCGCTGAGGTGAGAAATATCCAACTCCAGAGCTTTCAGAAGCCTGTGGTCTGATACAGTTATCATGAGAGATTAAATGAATTTCAAGAAAGTGAAAGGTATATTCTCCAGGGGTTTTTGCGTCACTCACTTCTTGTAATGGGAACTGTTTTTTTTATTACATGAGAAACAGCAGAGTTTATATTACATAAAAGACGGAAATGTCGTTTTGGTGTATATTTTAAAAGGTTTATCGGTTACTGTATGTTTGCATAGTGTGGTAGGATATAATATAACACACAGGAATAAAGAAACATGAAAGTCACCTATGTATGTATGTGTATACTGTGTATGTAAGTATGTATGTATGTATGTATGTATATATATATATATATATATATATATATATATATATATATATATATATATATATATATATATATATATATATAATACATACATATAAATGTAGACATCTGTAGTAATACTTCGTCGTTTGTACGGGAATATATATATATAACATTATCTGAATTTCGACCAATACCTCCACGCCAGTCAACGCAAATATCACACCCACACACACATATATATATATACATATATTTTCGTAAATGGAATACTCGCACGTCAAATGACCTCAAACTCGCACGTCTAAGAAAAGTAAAAATAAGCATTTAAGAGAGATCTTCTCCTGCTAAGAATCTCACATCATAGAAACGATATATGGTGCTTCCTACCTACAGTGCGGACTCACGCTGGGTCGTACGTACGAATGTCATGCGCTTAAGAATAATGATTTAAAAGTTAATGTAAGGTTGATTCGAAGTCTTAGGCTAGGTCCTTTCTTGTATAATACCTTTTTTCTATTTGCTTGTCAAGTTGGGACAATGGTACTTGGACGAACGAAGGGGTAGGCAGGATTTGTGAGGTTGAGAAAGTATATGTATTTATTTCTAAATGGTCATCAGTTTCTAAATGGTGATTCATGACCCCTGAATTCTGTGGACTGACAACTTCTAAATGGTGATCAATGACCCCTGAATTCTGTGGACTGACAAATTCTAAATGGGCATCAATGACCAGTGAATTCTGTGGACTGACAGCTTCTAAATGGTCATCAATGACCCCTGAATTCTAAGGACTGACAACTTCTAAATGGTCATCAATGACCCCTGAATTCTTTGGACTGACAACCTCTTAATGGTGATCAAAACCCCTTAATTTTGTGGACACCTGAATTCTGTGGACTGACAACTTCTTAATGGTGATCAATGACACCAGAATTCTGTGGACTGACAACTAAATGGTCATCAATGACCAGTGAATTCTGTGGACTGACAACTTCTAAATGGTGATCAATGACCCCTGAATTCTGTGGACTGACAACTTCTAAATGATCATCAATGACCCCTGAATTCTGTGGACTGACAACTTCTAAATGGTCATCAATGACCCCTGAATTCTGTGGACTGACAACTTCTAAATGGTCATCAATGACCCCTGAATTCTGTTGACTGACAACTTCTAAATGGTCATCAATGACCACTGAATTCTGTGGACTTCTAAATGGTCATCAATAACCCATGAACTCTGTGGAGTGATAACTTCTAAATGGTCATCAATGACCACTGAATTCTGTGGACTAACAACTTCCAAATGGTCATCAATGACCCCTGAATTCTGTGGACTGACAACTTCTGAATGGTGATCAATGACCCCTGAATTCTGTGGACTGACGACTCCTGAGTGATCATCAATGACCCCTGAATTCTGTGGACTGACAGCTTCTAAATGGTCATCATTGACCTCTAAATTCTGTGGAATGACAACAGGATATATGAGGTCATTGTGGCCACTGAAATACATATACTTTGAGTAAACACATTTCAGATTATTTTCATGGAAGCAGAGAAGCTTCAATTCTTCAAATCATTCTCCATTTTGGAGATTGTCAATGAATACTTTCGCCAAAATTGCATACTACTCTATTCGTATCATCTCGATTTCCCATTAAACAGGAACGCTTCTTTTTTCTTTCATTCTTAAGTTCTGCAGAAGTTCTGATATAAATGCGATTATTGCAGAACCTGAAAATTTAATTCAAATGATTTATGTTTGCAGAACATATTTTCAATGAAAGGAAAGCTACCTATTTACACCTCCACGTAAAGAAATCTGTTTCCTTCGACAGAAAATAAAACCAAAAGTTTAATAAATTATTTTCTGTCTAAATAATTAAAAAATGAAACAAATGTATAAAACTGGGATCCAGTTGAAAACATAAATAATGGAGAAGTGTTCAGATCAATTCATTTATTTAGTCAAAAATTGACTTGTCAATTGTTATTCATACAATATACAAATATCCCCATTTCGTACAAGCTAACCTTGGACCTATATATGTTACGGGCAGATAGCGAAAGCATGCATTTCGCGAACTGGCTGAAATTCCAGTCAGATAGCGAAATGCACTTGGGGACATTGGATCCCCCAGGGCCTAACACTAAACAAGGCGAAACAGTGACTCATCTACACTGTTTCGCCGTGTTTAGTACTAGCCCCTGGGGCAGGCCACCAGGACATCTGCTATAAACTGCCTCGGCTTAAAGAGTCCTAGCAGGGGGAAAAAATCAGAAGTTGGAAGGATCCGTAGGATTTTATTTCCGGTGTCGACAGGTATAACAAGGATATGCACTAGGAATGTGAGAGAGAGGACGCGTCCATAGGTACCCCAGGGCTAAAATCGAATCTCCCATGGGGAATAGGAGTCTAACTTCTAAGATGTCTTGATGGGATGAAAAAGTATCTAAATAATTTAAGTAAATATAATTGCTATGCATCGACACCCGGAGGTATTTCATGGTTTCATTCCATCAGGAACTTTTGTCGCCATTACAGTTATATTCAGAAGGAATCTTTCTTATACTGAGTTGATTCACCTAAGTGTTTATCAGTATACACAATGCTAAGTATATATATATTCCTCTGAATGAATTCATTTTAAACGGCTAAAGATTAATTAAGCTGCTCTGATGATCATTTTTCTTCCTGTGATACCGTGTGGACCTCTCTTACTTGCTGCTAGCAATTTAGTTTCTCTTTAACATATATATATATATATATATATATATATATATATATATATATATATATATATATATATATATATATATATATATATATATATATATATATATATTAGTCTTTTCATCAATCGCAACAAATATCTATGTTTAATAATTAATTTAGCCCTGCACCTTTTATAAGTGTTAACATATATCTGCCAGCATTTCTGATGAGGATTTACTTCAAAGAAACCTTCCATCTCCATTTCTCATGACAACAGGGTTAAGTTGTCAAATAAATGCAATGCCTCGACAATCTCTTGAGACTAAGGAAAATACTTCTCTTCGGGTGATTTGTGGGAGCTTTCAATGGAGCTAAGTTACATTAGATTTTGTCTCCGGCGAAGAATCGAATTCCTGACGGCTTGGTGCTTTATGTGAATATATAGACCTCGTTCTGTTGTGTGTAGATATTTTACATAAAAAAAAAGTAGATAAGGTATCACTTTTCTTCCAGATATGTTAGGTTAATGCTTCCTTACAGGCTGCAAAAATTGTACGTTGTGATTTTCCTAATTGCAGCCTCATGATTCCTTTGACATATCAGATACTTGAACCATAATTTAGCTTATATGGATTATAGTTAGCTTTATATCCGTATTGATACCTTGTGTTGATATTGAGCCACGGTGAAATGATCACTAAGGTACCAAAGAGTCATTTCTATGATTAAAGGACTGCACATTGATGAATAAATAGAAAGTTACCGATTTGAACACTGGTTAATGTGAGCACTCACTGTCTAGAAACTGATATTAGGGGAGGTTTGTATAAGTTCTGACTGGTTAAACATTAATTGATATTAGGGCAGGTTTGTATAAGGTCTGAATGGTTAAACATTAAATGATATTAGGGCAGGTTTGTATAAGTTCTGGCTGCTTAAACATTAACTGATATTAGGGCAGATTTTTATAAGTTCTGACTGGTTAAACATTAACTGATATTAGGGCAAGTTTGTATAAGGTCTGACTGGTTAAACATTAATTGATATTAGGGCAGTTTTGTATAAGGTCTGACTGGTTAAACATTAACTGATATTAGGGCAGGCTTGTATAAGTTCTGACTGGTTAAACATTAACTGATATTAGGGCAGCTTGGTATAAGGTCTGACTGGCTAAACATTAACTGATATTAGGGAAGGTTTGTACAAGTTCTGACTGGTTAGACATTAACTGATATGAGGACAGGTTTGTGTAAAGTCTGACTGGCTAAACATTAAATGATACCAATAGAGTGTTTCATGAGTAGTGAGGACTTATAAATAATCTAATGCAATCACAGCATTATAAGATTTCGGAGTGACGAGGTAATCAAAAAAGAAAAAAAACAAATGGAACAGTAATAAACAAATGCATAAAAGAAAAGACCTACAGTATATAATAAAAACAGAATTATCTTTCTACTGAAACAGACATTAGCTCTACCTAAATGGTGCATTTGAAACTATTTATGTCCTAAAATTCATTTTATCTTGGTCTTGGAAGTTTGCTGCCGTGGTGGTGCAGTGGTATTGTTCTCTGTTACCAGTCGCGAGGGCCGGGGTTCAATCCCGCCGCTCACTGATGGCTCAGACTGAGCCACTGCGCAAATCCGGTAGCCCGTCAACCTAACAGTCCAAAAAAAAAAACCCGAGGTTCAGTAGGAGAATAGGTACCAGCCCTCCGACTGGGGAGTTAAACAGTGGGCCTAGCGACACTGGCCACGTGTCATAGGCATTGGGACCTGTCCCCCCACTGGCTGTCGGCCTAAGAAGCAGGAGATCAGCGCCTGCCCTATGAGGACTTTAACTTTTACTTTAACTTGAAATTTTAAATTATGCACATCCAAATTCACTGAAATTTGGTAGGCGGTAAGCAGCATGATTATCAACAATCTGATTTGATTCCTACAGCCAGGCATATGGAGAATGATACTGGAAAGCAATTCGCTGGAATATCTTCAGTGACATGAGTTCTAAACTGAATACCAGAAACCTTAGGAGGCAATGTGAAAATGTTGATATCTTAAATCTCTTTTGCTGACAGACCCTGGTTGTGGTTGCCTAAAGCATTCGTCCTCAATCAGAACTATGATTCAGGGCAAGATAGAGATGGAGATTTTGGACAACCAAGTGGATTGGGGGTGTAAAAACCAATAACGAAGCTTCCACATAACCTAAGCCTCTTTTATAGTGGGGGAAAGTGAGTTCGGGTGGCTGACCAAGGTTTGTAATGTGTTCCAGCAAGGGGGATAGATTCCAAATAAATGGATTGGATAAATGACTGTGAATAATCAACCTAAAATCCACGACCTTTTTCCAGTGAAAAGTATCAGGCGGCCGATGTTAAAAGATTTATACTGAAAAGTAGCCATGTTAACAGGAGATTTGCAATGAAAAGTAATCATGTTAACAGGAGATCTGCATAGGAAAGTAGTAATCTTAATATGAGTTTTATATTAAAAAATAGTTATGTTAACAGGAGCTTTATATTGAAAAGTGGTTATATGAACAGATTTGCACTGAAAAGTAGTCATGTTAATTGGAGATTTATACTGAAAAGTAGTTATGTTGATATGAGTTTTATATTAAAAGTAGTTATGTTAACAGGAGATTTATATTAAAAAGTATTTATATGAACAGATTTGCATTGAAAAGTAGTCATGTTAACAGGAGATTTGCATTGAAAAGTAGTCATGTTAACAGGAGACTTGCATTGAAAAGAAGTCATGTTAACAGATTTGCATTGAAAAGCAGTCATGTCAAGAGATTTGCATTGAGAAGCAGTCATGTCAAGAGGAGATTTGCATTGAAACGTAGTCATGTCAACAGGAGATTTGCATAGAAAAGCAGTTATATCAACAGGAGATTTGTACTGAAAAGAAGCAGATGTTAAAGGTCTGTACTGAAAAGTAGCTGGTATTAACAGGAGGTCTGTACTGAAAAGCAGGGGGATACTAACACGAAAACTGTAATACATGAGATTCGTATTGAAAAGCAGTTAATCTGAACAGGAAATCTGCTCTGGAAACCAGCAGATGTTAAAACCTTCTACTGAGAAGAAACTGACTGAGGTGTTTACAGAAAGGTACCATTGGCTCTAGTTTTCCTCCCAAAATAACCTGAAAGCCGTCCCCTATAATCCCTCGCTGGAATTTTCGAATCTGCAGATTCCTGTTGTCCTCAGAGTTTATTGTGTCTGTTGGATTATTTTTATTTAGTGCTTAGGCATTACTCCTATACGAGCTTGATGGCGCGCGCTACGCTGCGCTGGAACCCGGAGCTGCTCTCATGTCTCCCCTACCTAACCTCCCCAACCGGGACGGACAAATAGATTTGCAGAAGGTGGGTGCATGTGTCATGTCTCCAATCCCTCCCAATCCCCTACCTACCCCGTCCCCACCCGGGCCGGACAAACAAGAAAGATCCAATCGGATTTTATCATTATAGATAAACCCCCTTCTCTTATCCGGGATTTTAGCTGTCTTACGGGGAGGACTTTCCCCACCAAAGTTACGTAGGAAAACTCGCCAAAGGAAATGGTTAGGATTGCAAAGGTGAATTCTGCGGCCGTGATGACGTCCAAATAACTAATACAGATTTATTGACGGAGATGTCAGTGACGGCATTGGAATAAGGAAAGGGAAAACATGGAAGAAATCTCAAATCAATTTCAAAAGTAATAATAATAATAATAATAATAATAATAATAATAATAATAATAATAATAATAATAATAATAATAATAATAATAATAATAATAATTTGCAATACAAATATCTTCATGTATAAAAGTCATAATACGTTCTATGCTGATCAACATTTCCATTTAAGTTATTATTATTATTATTATTATTATTATTATTATTATTATTATTATTATTATTATTATTCTAGTAACTCCATTAACCAATATTTTCAAACGAACAGGGAAATATCTAAAAATAACTCTAGCCATGAAAAGATTATTATTATTATTATTATTATTATTATTATTATTATTATTATTATTATTATTATTATTATTATTATTATTATCATCATTCTAGCATCTCCATTCAACAAATATTTTCTAAAGAACAGGGCAATTTCTAAAAAATAATTCCAGCCATGAAAAGATTATTATTATTATTATTATTATTATTATTATTATTATTATTATTATTATTATTATTATTATTATTATTATTATTACCGCAACTCCATTAACAAATGTTTTCAAACGAACAGGAAGTTTCTGAAAAATAATTCCAGCCATGAATGATGACCAATCAACTCGTGTCCTAGCCGCCACTATGTATTCTTATACCCAAGACGCTTACTACAAGTTATGAAGTGCATAACTGACCAAGGTTTATGATACTTATCTCAACGGGGAAGCAGAACTTCTCAGCCTCGGACCTCGAGACTGTAGAACAAAGTGCTCCACACCAGAAGAAAATGAAGCTTAATTTGGCGGCTCATTCACAGAGGAAAGTATCTGTTGAGGTTTCATGTTCTAGATATGTACTCAGTGAGGCCTCGGGCCAGACTGTTTAGCTGTGTGTTCCTAAAGTAGAGTTGACGAAGATGTGTGATCTTACTAGGATAGTGTGCCACTCAGTTATTGTTTTCACGGTAGGTCGACCCTTTCTAGATGGCATTTCTGATGTAAACGTGAAAACGAGGATGAAAATGCTGTTCACTCTGGACCTGTAACTATTTTCTGACCGTTCGACCCATTTCCCAAATGGTGCGTGTACTTTCACGAAGTGATGATGATGATGGTAGACTCTAACTGTCATTATTTTTCTGATAGCTGGACCATTCCCAAAATAATGCTTCACACACATCCTGTAAAATACGACGTCATAAACAGTTCTTGTTCTTCTGTCATTCCCTGATAGTCACCCAACTGTAAATGAACGCTTCTATGTCCCCAGATACAGTGATGATGCTAGTCTATCATTTCTCACTATTTTCTGATAGCAAGACCACATTTCTAAGAAGAGAACGAGTATGCCTCTTGTAAATAAAACTACTGAGATTTAAAAGGGTGTTCCTTCTACTGTGTGACTGGAATAGATTTCTGTGAAGCAGAGACTGAAAGTTGCTAAGAATTTGCCTACAGAAAAGCTGGCGAGAAATCTTTCAAAGGTAACAAAGTGGCTATTGTAAAATAAAAAGGTAGGAATTCTGAAGTCGAATTCAACGAAATACGACTTTTGGTTTGAATTACTCTTAAGTCAGAAAATTTGTTGCAAACTTTTCTTTTTATGTTCATGTGAATATCTTTTGATTGGATTATCTCAGCACTTAAGGAATCATATTGGAAATGTTGCAAAAGTTTTTTTTTCATGACTTTGGTTTGTATTACTCTGAAGTCAGAAAATATGTTGCAATTTTTTTCTTTTATTTTCATGTGAATATTTTTTTTTATTGGATCTTCTTACCAGTTAAGGAAGCATATTGAAGCTTGATTAAAATCCTTTATTCCTCGTGGAATTTTTAGCAGATTTTTAAAATTAACATTAACATTTGTCAAGTTAATTAAAGAATTTTGGTTTTACCAACCTCAAGATATTTATCCATGAATTTTTAGTCGCCATTACTGAAGAATGATAATTTTTCATTGAATATTCATCATATTCTTCGAATATCATTACAAACTTCCTTCTTATTTGATAACAAATATTTCCCGTGAAATTCTGAATTGTTCTTTTTAAAAAAAAAATTCTTGTGTTTCTTTATATATTCATAACTGAATTCCACCAAGTTATATATATATATATATATATATATATATATATATATATATATATATATACTCAAAAACTGGGAAATATAATACCCTTTTTACAAATTTCTTTCATTCCTTTATATATTCACTGAATGTTCATCATTCAATTCTACCAGGATATGTTAGAGAATAATATGACCTGTGTCCTATTAATACCAAACTGAACCTCAAAAACTGAGGAAATGTTAAGTTTCGTGTATCGCCAGCAATATACCACAGAGAAATCCCAGTCCTATTCTAAAGTGACTTTGCTTTAACACATCAGGTCTTCACTGCAATGGAGGGTAATTTGAACACTGTCAGGCAAAACAACAACACCAAAAAAAAAAAAGGCCACGAATTCATTGCTGTCAATATTGTATCCGAACGGCGACCCCTCTCTTCACAATAAACGTCAAATCTGTCTCTGGTCTTATTGACTTCCTACTCCATTTTCGCAGCTATATATATTGGTTCTTGGTGCGTTTATTTGATTTTCTTTTTTATGTTTATTTTTAATCGTGTTATTGGGGCGATTCCCCCTTTCGGTGGACGTTGGCGTGAGAATTGCAGTGGTTAGTGGTGTGTCTGCAATTGGGAGATTTATATATATATATATATATATATATATATATATATATATATATATATATATATATATATATATATATATATATATATATATATATATATAATATATATATATATATATATATATATAAATATATATATATATATATATATATATATATATATATATATATACAGTATATGTATATATACAGTGTAT
>NC_089747.1:38502380-38522380 GCF_040412425.1 Macrobrachium rosenbergii | reverse complement strand
TGCGGACAAAAAATGTTCGGACAAAAAAAAAGTTTGGACAACAAAAAAGTTTGGAAAGAAAAAGTGCCGACAAAAAAAAAGTACGAACAAAAAAAAGTTCGCACAGAAAAAAACGCCGACAAAAAAAAGTTCGTACAAAAAAAAGTTTGGACAGAAAAAGTGCGGACGGACAGACAAATAGCCATCTCTACAATAGATTCATTTTACAGGAGACTAAAAAAAAAAAGAGAGAATTTGAAAGTTTCAGAATTGATTATTTTTCACGCACAAAAACCCATAAATAAACCAACTCTCCTACTTAGAAGTTAAGTGTAGACAGTAAATAGCAAGGGAAGGAAAAAGTTTGCAGTCATAAAACTGAGTACTGAACTGAATTTGTTAAATTAGAATAGCACACATGGCATAAAAAAGATCGTAAGAGAGCTTTAAGATGGTCTGGTCTTGTAGTGAAAAGAGAATATAATTATATATTATTGAGGAGGGGGGACTAGGAAAGTAAGACCCAGGAAGGACTGAGTAGTGGCCAAGTAGTACAGTTTAGGATTGTCCAAGATGAATGCCTGCACTTTCATTTTTGTAAATGGAATGGAATGGGACATAGAATTGAGGACAAAGGCCTAGCCCTAGGACCTATGAGGTCATTCAGCGCTGAAACTGAAATTGAAAGGTGTAACAGGAGGAAAACCTTAAACCAGCTGCACTATGAAACAATTGTTTGGAGAGGCTGGACAGCAAGGTGGAAGAAAGTGATGTCTACAACGCACCATGTGAGGTGTACTGACGACAATACCCGCCTCCGAGGGCATTTTTTTTAATGACAATGTTGATAATGATAGTTAATGGTTTGGTTTCGTTGAAATTTGTATTTATAAGCTCCAAAAAATACATGGATCTTTTAAGAAGCCTAATGGTTCTATTTTACTAATATTTCGCCAGTCTGTCATTCACTCCAGTGTTCCTTTAAGAGAGAGAGAGAGAGAGAGAGAGAGAGAGAGAGAGAGAGAGAGAGAGAGAGAGGGGGGGGGGGGAACCAAATGTCATGTTAGGGGCAAATACGTAAATGTTGAATGAAATCTATTATATTAATTTCCTTGACTGCCTTTCTGTGTGTGTGTGTGTGTGTGTGTGTGTGTGTGTGTGTGTGTGTGTGTGTGTGTGTGTGTGTGTGTGTGTGTGTGTGGCTGTGTCTCTCCCCTCCCTCTTCCCCCTCCCTTCCCCTTTCCCTCCCCTAACGCAGGTGGTTTATAGTTACCACATGAGGTTAATTAAACACTTCATATATATAATAAATTCTAAAGGTCAAGCAAGTTATATTTATAAGACGTCTTCACTACTCCAGGATCCTTTGAAGTCGTCTTCAGCTCCTGAGGCATTCCTGGAGAAGCGCCCACTGGATTATAACGTCTTCTTGAAGTCTTAAAGACTCCAGGATCATATGAAACCGTCTTCAGCTGGAGAACCGCCCACTGGATTGCAAAGTCTTCTTGAAGACGTCTTCACGACTCCAGGATCCTGCGAGGCCATCCTCAGCTCCTGAAGAACTCATGGATAAACACCCGTTAGATTATCACGGCTTCGTGAAGAAGTCTTCAAGAATCCAGCTGTCTACGTCACCTTCTGCTTTGGATTAGAAAGTCTTCTTGAAGACGTCTTCACGACTCCAGGATCCTGCGAAGCCATCCTCAGCTCCTGAAGAACTCCTGGATAAACACCCATTAAATTATCACGGCTTCCTGAAGAAGTCTTCAAGAATCCAGTTGACTTCGTTTCCTTCTGCTGCAGCCTCGCGAATGTCGAAGTGTGCATTCAAACAAACAAACAATCGCTTCATGGACAAATCCAGAATCTGTATTCGGAATCATTCCGCCCACAAATCCAATGGGAGTTTCTCCAAGAATGCTTCCGGAGCTGGAGACGAATTCAAAGGATCCTGGAGTAGTGAAGACGTCTTGTAAATATAACTTGCTTGACCTTTAGAATTTAATATATATGAAGTGTTTAATTAACCTCATGTTATGCAGCTTCAATAATAATTACATCAGAACTTTAACAAGAAACTAACAAATGTGAGCGAAAGCGAACATCTGCTAGTCATGTATTCCTCTCTCTGTCTGTCTCTCTCTCTCTCTCTCTCTCTCTCTCTCTCTCTCTCTCTCTCTCTCTCTCTCTCTCTCTTATAAAGCCTAGTTTCCTTCGGAATAAATATTCCAGGTGGTCTATTCTCTCTCTCTCTCTCTCTCTCTCTCTCTCTCTCTCTCTCTCTCTCTCTTATAAAGCCTAGTTTCCTTCAGGAATAAATATTCCAGGTGGTCTATTCTCTCTCTCTCTCTCTCTCTCTCTCTCTCTCTCTCTCTCTCTCTCTATAAAGCCTAGTTTCCTTCGGAATAAATATTCCAAGTGGTCTATTCTCTCTCTCTCTCTCTCTCTCTCTCTCTCTCTCTCTCTCTCTCTCTCTCTCTCTCTTTTTAAATTCATAACCCTAAAAAAAAAAAAAATGGTCTTCACTTCCACAGAACCTAAACAACAAGGCGGCCATTTCCGCAACCATTCCCGCCTCATTCCGAAATCCAGCGTTCGTTCGAAGGAACGTCGGATGGGCATGATGAAGACCTCCGGATCAAGAGACCTCCGGAATCGAAGTGGATCGTGCTGAGAATAACATTGCGATATTCAATAATGGAAGCCAGCGGGGCGGTTTAGAATCGAATTACCGGCTTGGCTTGGTCCTGGGGAAAATACATTTACGACCATTAATCTGTATACAAGGACGGTTGGGCGAGTTTTACTAGTTTTTGGGCGTAGTCTCGGTAATTGCGGGCGGTGAGGGGAATTTTTTTTTACCAGTTATATTTTAATACATTTTTTTTTTATCTATTTATTAATTCTTAAAGGTTTTTTTTTCTAATTAGTGAGGTCTATTACCTCCTCTTACTTCTTCCTAATGAGCACCTTAATATTCTTTGGAAGGTTGAATTTCAAGTTAATGGACCCTTTGGTGGGCTTAATCCATATGAATAGGGTTCGTCTTCTTCTAATAATAATAATAATAATAATATATTCTTTAGAAGCTTGAATTTCAAGTCAGTGGCCCCTGTGGTGGGCTTGTTCCATATGAATAGGGATCATCTTCTGAATAATAATAATAATAATAATAATAATAATAATAATAATAATAATAATAATAATAATAATAATAATAATAATAATAATAATAATAATAATAATCAAAAACATTTTCCGATTTGGGATTATTGCTTGCGTGCATGTAAGAAGCAAATGCTTTATCTAAGAACTGATTTATTCTTTTCTATAAATATGTATATATGAAATGACCTGTTTTCTATTACAAGTTTATTCGTAACAGGGGAATCTTTTTATCAGTTTCCAAATTGAGAAACAACATTTCCCTTTTGGGATTGTTGTACAAGAAAACTATTGCGCCGGTTTTGTCTGTCCGTCCACACTTTTTCTGTCCGACCTCAGATCTTAAACACTATTGAGGCTGGAGGGCTGCAAATTGGTATGTTGATCGCCCACCCTCCAATCGTCAAACACACCAAACTGCAGCCCTCTAGCCTCTTCAGTAGTTTTTATTCAATTCGAGGTTAAAGTTAGCCATGATCGTGCGTCTGGCAACGCTATAGGAGAGGCCACCAGTGGCCCGTGGCTGAAATTTTCATGGGCCGCGGCTCATACGGCATTATACGCTGTACGAAAAGCTGATATATGAATTGACTTGCTTTCTGGGACAAGTTAATCCGAGAGAGAGAGAGAGAGAGAGAGAGAGAGAGAGAGAGAGAGAGAGAGAGAGACAACCTAAAATATTTACTCCGAAGGAAACAAGGCTCAGAGAGAGAGAGAGAGAGAGAGAGAGAGAGAGAGAGAGAGAGAGAGAACCTGAAATATTTACCCCGAGGAAACAAGGCTTAGAGAGAGAGAGAGAGAGAGAGAGAGAGAGAGAGAGAGAGAGAGAGAGAGAGAGAGAGAGAGAGAGAACCTGAAATATTTACCCCGAAGGAAACAAGCCTTAAAGAGAGAGAGAGAGAGAGAGAGAGAGAGAGAGAGAGAGAGAGAGAGAGAGAGAACCTGAAATATTTACCTCGAGGAAACAAGGCTTAGAGAGAGAAAGAGAGAGAGTAGACAACCTGAAATATTTACCCCGAAGGAAACAAGGCTGAGAGAGAGAGAGAGAGAGAGAGAGAGAGAGAGAGAGAGAGAGAGAGAGAGAGAGAGAGAGAGAGAGAGAGAGAGAGGCAACTCATCTACCAACATTATCCCCAACTTCCTCCGCCCCCCAAAAATAAATTCGGACAAAATGAGCGAATCTCTCCCTGTCCTGATGCGGGTGACATCTGAGAGGAATCTCCGGTAGGAGGAATAGATGCATCCGAAGTACCTGATTAGGATTCCCCGAGAGTCCTCGGCGTCTTATGGCTCCCACTTCCCCTGAATGATATTATCTCCTGACGTCGGGTTGTTACTCTTTTTTCATAGGCCTCACACCTCGGTAAGTTTTCTGATTTGGTTTGGGAGGATATCGAGTGAAGTAGGTTGGACTCCAAGGATTATTTTGTTTATGAGATTCAGGAAAATTGGCTGAACTCCAAGAATCATTTCGTGAATGAAATTTAGTAAACTTGGTTGAACTCCAAGAATTATTTTGAAAATGAAATTTAGTAAACTTTGTTGAACTCAAAGGATTATTTTGTCTATGAGATTCAGTAAAATTGGTTGGACTCCAAGAATTATTTTGTATACGAGATTCAGGAAAATTGGCTGAACTCCAAGAATCATTTCGTGAATGAAATTTAGTAAACTTGGTTGAACTCCAAGAATTATTTTGTAAATGAAATTCAGTAAACTTGGTTGAACTCCAAGGATTATTTTGTCTATGAGATTCAGTAAAATTGGTTGGGCCCCAAGGATTATTTTGTAAATGTAATTCAGGAAAATTGGTAGAACTCCAATGATAATTTTCTTTATGAGATTCAGTAAAATTGGTTGAACTCCAAGGATTACTTTGTATGTGAGATTCGGTAAAATTGGTTGGACTCCAAGAATGATTTTATACGTGAAATCAAGTCTATCGAAAGAAATGTAATCTTAAAATCATATTTTACCGAGGAAATTTTAGATATTTGGAAATTATCATTAAAATTCTTGATATTATGTGGACAAATTCATCATGCAAAATCCTCATTGATGTAACTTTTGCCGCGTATAAACAAAGCGACTTTATATTTTGTTACCAGGACACACAAAATTCTCTGATGGAGCACTAGAGAGAGAGAGAGAGAGAGAGAGAGAGAGAGAGAGAGAGAGAGAGAGAGAGAGAGAGAGAGAGAGAGAGAGAGATCCAAAACGAGGATTAACTCATTCTGAAATGCAATGTATTCTCCAGTAACCGGATCTGGGGAACACAAGATAGATTTCATTGTAACATTCAGGCAGACGACCAAACCAGACTGCACAATTTTATATATATATATATATATATATATATATATATATATATATATATATATATATATATATATATATATATATATATATATATATATATATATATATAAATTTTCAGTGAAAATATACATTTCAAAATTAGTAACAGATTTCATTTTATAATATGAATAACAAGTAAACACTTTTCTTTATTTCTGAGGCATGAAATCTACCATCTTAACTTATCTTTTGCAGAGAGATCAAGAAAAATTAAGTAGCAGTTTCCTTAAGTTTACAAAAATGGGAAAATTTCAGCGAACTGAGTAATATATATATATATATATATATATATATATATATATATATATATATATATATATATATATATATATATATATATATATATATATATATATATATATATATATATATATATATATATATATATATATGTATAGAGTTGATATTTGCTCTAAAAAATTAAACATACAAAAGAAATCTCCCCAAACAAAATATGCCAACGATTAAAAACTCGACAAGTAATCCTAAGACCTTTAAAAAAATACATACACGTTTTTGAAAACCCAGAATCTAAAAAATATCTACAAAAGGTCGATACTTGTTCTAAAAAACTTAAACATACAAAGGAAATCTGCCACCCCCCCCCCAAAACAAAATATGCAAAACATTAAAAGACCCTCTACAAGTAATCCTAAGACCTTTAAAAAAAATACATACAGGTCTTTTCAAAATCCAAAATATGTCGTAAGATGGACGGCTTAAGCTCTGAGCTCCCAAAGCTTAGGGGAAACTTTAAAATCCGAGGCTGGACTTTTTCTCGGGTTGGGGAAGGGAGTGGAAAAGCCCTGTAAAGATTTTCAACACAGGAGCAGAGAAGCTACGTTGGCTTTAGAATCTCTCTCTCTCTCTCTCTCTCTCTC
Source organism: Macrobrachium rosenbergii (assembly GCF_040412425.1). Classification (NCBI taxonomy): domain Eukaryota; kingdom Metazoa; phylum Arthropoda; class Malacostraca; order Decapoda; family Palaemonidae; genus Macrobrachium; species Macrobrachium rosenbergii. The sequence continues at coordinate 38,515,997 of NC_089747.1, read as the reverse complement.
TCTCTCTCTCTCTCTCTCTCTCTCTCTCTCTCTCTCTCTCTCTCTCTCAGCACAGAAAAATCAGTGAAAAGTGGTAGATTTTAAACTGGGAGGCTTTGTGAATCTCTCATCTCTCTCTCTCTCTCTCTCTCTCTCTCTCTCTCTCTCTCTCTCTCTCTCTCTCTCTCTCTCAGCACAGAAAAATCAGTGAAAAGTGGTAGATTTTAAACTGGGAGGCTTTGTGAACCTCTCTCTCTCTCTCTCTCTCTCTCTCTCTCTCTCTCTCTCTCTCTGCACAGAAAAATTTTGGTAGATTTTAAACTGGGAGGCTTTGTGAATCTCAAATCTCTCTCTCTCTCTCTCTCTCTCTCTCTCTCTCTCTCTCTCTCTCTCTCTCTGACTTTTTGTAGAATTCAAAATTTGTCTTACAATCTCTCTCTCTCTCTCTCTCTCTCTCTCTCTCTCTCTCTCTCTCTGTTAGATATTATATAATATATATATATATATATATATATATATATATATATATATATATATATATATATATATATATATATATATATATATATATATATATATATATATATATATATATTATATATATATATATATATATATATTATATATATATATATATATATATTATATATATATATATATATATATATAATATATATAATATATACATATATATATTATATAATATATATATATATACACATATACATATACATATATATACACATATACAAGATACAACTAATTTTATTAATACTGCCATTGAAACAGAAACAAAATACAGAATTGAGGCCAAAGGCCAAGCGCTGGGATCTATGACGATGTGGTCAATCGGCATCAAAGAGAAACTGAGACAGTAAAAAGGTCTGAAAGGCGTAACAGGAAGAAAACCTTTTGCAGTGACACTATAAAACAATTGTCAGAAGGAGGCTGAGGAAAGTCGGATGGAAGACAGAGAATATGAACGGAGGTACAGCAAAAGGAATGAAAGGGGTTGCGGCTAGGGGGTGGAGGGAGGCTGCAAATACCCCTAGGAAATGCCTACAGTGGACCGCATGAGGTGCAATGACGGCACTAACCACCTTAAGACAAATAGTACCGTCAGTTGCTACAGTTAGCTAGCATTTTAACCTGACAACCAACGAATGAGAGAATGAGATAACAAACAGAAGAAACAAAGAATAAAAAATCGAGAGAGAGAGAGAGAGAGAGAGAGAGAGAGAGAGAGAGAGAGAGAGAGAGAGAATGGCTACAAAACCTGCCTAGTGACAGGGACTACCTTGTGGAAAGGCCTTCCTCAATTTATTAAACTGACTGGAAAAGAGAGAGAGAGAGAGAGAGAGAGAGAGAGAGAGAGAGAGAGAGAGAGAGAGAGAGAGAGAGAGAAGAGAGTATCTTATGGAAAGCTCTTTCTCAGTCAATTATAAATAAGACAATAAGGAATATTATTAAACTGGATCCGATGCGTACATGTAAAATTATCCACTGACTGAAAAAGAGAGAGAGAGAGAGAGAGAGAGAGAGAGAGAGAGAGAGAGAGAGAGAGAGAGAGTTTAGGCTGAGGGCCTGCGGCAAGAAGCTATGACTGTAATTTCATTACAATCCAGATTCAATTATTCATAAGACCTGTGGGTTTATAAGTAGGGGGCGGAGATCGCTGAATACCAAACTACACACAATCCACATTTACTCGATATTGTAGTACGAATCATATTCCTGTAACACTATTATTAATATTACTGTTGCTGTTGAAGGGGAACCAAGGTGCTTCCATGCGAGAAGAGCAATTATTGAGATTAAAATATAAGAGAATACCAGTAAATCCTCAGTTCTGCTCTGAAAATTTGTTAAGAAACGCAATACAGTAGTTAAACTGCTTTGTAGTTTTTTTTTTTTTTTTGTATTTTTTTATTGTATTACATTCTTGAATTATGTTTTATTAGGCTGTTATCATTAATTAGAATAATTGATTTTCAAATAATAATAATAATAATAATAGAAAATAAATTAGTTTGATTTCTACTGCTGTCGAATATAATAATAATAATAATAATAATAATAATAATAATAATAATAATCATAAAAATAATAATAATAATAATAACAGGTAATTTTAATTCAACCATTTCATGGCTTCCTCGTTCAACCCCACCTCTCGGAGAGTCGAAATAATCCTCAGGAACTTCGCTGGAACACCTGCGAAGCGAGATCCTGTACCCAACCTTTATCAAGGACAAAATTACGCTTCCAAGTGACTGCAGAGAATCCTGGAATATTCGCAAGCATTAATCCCCTTGGGGGAAGTTTTTGCAAAAGGCCGCAGGGTGCTGTCAGGCCCCCAAGAGTTATGGCGCTGAGGTGATGAATCAGGCCGTGTCCTGAAAGTTCTAAAGAACTTGGGCGGCTGTTCTCTCTCTCTCTCTCTCTCTCTCTCTCTCTCTCTCTCTCTCTCTCTCTCTCTCTCCAAAAAAAAACTTTACAGCCATTTTAACCTATACAGCAACGTTCTTCTGATCTGAAAAATTAATTATTAAAACAACGCTGATCTGAAAGATTCCAGTCATTATTATTATTATTATTATTATTATTATTATTATTATTATTATTATTATTATTATTATTATTATTATTATTATTATTATTATTATTATTATTTCATCCTGAAGATGGACCTTATTCGTAAGGAACAAGCCCACCAAAGGGGCCATTGACTTGAAATTCAAGCTTGCAAAAAATATATTATTATTATTATTATTATTATTATTATTATTATTATTATTATTATTATTATTATTATTATTATTATTATTATTATTATTATTATTCAGAAGATGAACATTATTCATAAGGAACAAGCCCACCAAATGGGCCACTGACTTGAAATTCAAAAAGCTTCCACAGAATATTATTATTATTATTATTATTATTATTATTATTATTATTATTATTATTATTATTATTATTATTATTATTATTATTATTATTCAGGAGATGAGCCTTATTCATAAGGAACAAGCCCACCAAAGGGGCCACTGACTTCGAATTCAAGCTTCCAAAGAATATTATTATTATTATTATTATTAATTATTATTATTATCATTATTATTATTATTATTATTATTATTATTATTATTATTATTATTACTTAAGACAGTAGCATCAGATTAAACGGTAGGTTAGCGTGATTTAAAGTTGAGAAATTCGTTGCTAATACATTTAGGAATCTAGTTTTCTACCTTCAATTTTTTTTTATCGTACATTGAGAGTACAATACATTTAATTTATCGTCTCTTGATCAAACACGTGGCACACACAACACAAACGAATTATATTCCATCATCATTTTTTTTCTAATGGAATTCGACAGTTATGCCAGCACGGATTCATTCGACGCGTTTCTTGTCGTAATGAGTATTTTCCCAGCTGTCAAAACTGTTATTGCGACAGATGTAATTATTCATAATTCGTGACGTATTTGTCATAGAAATAAAGTTATCACAATGAATGTTTGATGGGGAAATTAATAACTGAATCATAATTAATAACATTTCAAGTGGAGGTTGATACTTGATTTTTATATGGATGCTAATATCGAGCTTTATCACTTAGTTGATGAAAGGCTTCGTAATGATTCACTGAAAAAGAATCAATGATTTTTTACTCCCAGAAAATTGCGTTTCGTTTCAAATTGATCATTCTGGCTTTATATTTCGTTCATATAATTATTCATTAGTTCAAATACTCGAGTTTTAGGGTACCAGCGTAAACAAGACTTAATTGAGGAGCAGCCGAAATGAGTAGCAGCCAAAATGAGTACCAGCCGAAATGAGTAGCAGCTGTAATGAGTAACAGCCGAAATGAGTAGCAGCTGAAATGAGTACCAGCCAAAATGAGTAGCAGGCAAAATGAATACCAGCTAAAATGAGTAACAGCCGAAATGAGTAGCAGCCAAAATGAGTAGCAACTGAAAGGAGTACCAGCCAAAATGAGTAACAGCCAAAATGAGTACCAGCCAAAATGAGTACCAGCCAAAATGGGTAGCAGCCAAAATGAGTGCCAGCCAAAATGGGTACCAGCCGAAATGAGTACCAGCCAAAATGAGTACCAGCCAAAATGAGTACCAGCCGAAATGAGTACCAGCCAAAATGAGTACCAGCTAAGAGAGCTCCGTTGCAACTGAACCTTTGGTCTGCCATATCCAATATCCTTCCTGGGGTCAGGACGAGAGAGTGAAAGGTTTAAAGTTGTTGACTGCAAGTGCTTGCGGCACGAGAGAGAGAGAGAGAGAGAGAGAGAGAGAGAGAGAGAGAGAGAGAGAGAGAGAGAGAGAGAGAGAGAAATCAGACCACCTCTCTTCGTTCGTCGCAGAGAGAGAGAGAGAGAGAGAGAGAGAGAGAGAGAGAGAGAGAGAGAGAGAGAGAGAGAGAGAGAGAGAGAGAGTCATGAAATCAGGATAACTCTATTCTTCAGAGAGAGAGAGAGAGAGAGAGAGAGAGAGAGAGAGAGAGAGAGAGAGAGAGAGAGAGAGAGAGAGAGAGAGAGAGTCATAAAATCAGGATAACTATTCTTAGCAGAGAGAGAGAGAGAGAGAGAGAGAGAGAGAGAGAGTCATGAAATCAGGATAACTCTATTCTTCGCAGAGAGAGAGAGAGAGAGAGAGAGAGAGAGAGAGAGAGAGAGAGAGACAGACAGAAATCAGATAACTCTAGAGAGAGAGAGAGAGAGAGAGAGAGAGAGAGAGAGAGAGAGAGAGAGAGAGAGAGAGAGAGAGAGAGAATTTAAGCCACAATTCCTCTCCCATGTCCTGAGATTCAAAGATATTATTATTATTCATGTTTGCAGTCATATTCTGTCAATCACAAACACTCAATCGAGTTTTCTGTACAGCCGCTACAGCGTACAATCAAGACCACCGAAAATAGATCTATCTTTCGGTGGTCTCGGTATAATGCTGGATGAGCCGCAGCCCGTGAAACTTTAACCACGGCCCGGTTGTGGCCTATCCTACATCATTACCAGATGCACGATTATGGCTAATTTTAACCTTGAATAAAATAAAAACTAATGAGGGTAGAGGACTGCAATTTGGTATGTTTGATGATTGGAGGGTGGATGATCGACGTACCAATTTGCAGCCCTCTAGCCTCAGTGATCTTCAAGATGTGAGGGCGGACAGAAAAATAGTTTTCTTTTACAGAAAACAAAAAAGTTAAAACACTTCAGGGTTCCAACTCCAAAGTCTTCGCAGAAAAACTCTCCGTAGGAAAAAAACATTCGTTCCTTATTTTATGAGGCCGAAAAAGACAGGTTCAATGTAGAGATGAGATATTCTTCAGTAAAGAGAGAGAGAGAGAGAGAGAGAGAGAGAGAGAGAGAGAGAGAGAGAGAGAGAGAGAGAGAGAGAAAGGTACGTATTCCAACAGAGGGGAAAGAGAAATAGATCTTGTACTCGAGGTTGAAGAGATAGACAATAAGTACTCCAAGAGAGAGAGAGAGAGAGAGAGAGAGAGAGAGAGAGAGAGAGAGAGAGAGAGAGAGAGAAAGTGGGGAGGCGGGATGGGATTTTGTCGCCAAGGAAACGCGAGATAGCCAAAGAAATTCTCCTGAATATTTATCTCAGTTCGACTATTCTTCTTTAATAACTTTGAGTCACTTGTTGCATGTTTTATAATAATAATAATAATAATAATAATAATAATAATAATAATAATAATAATAATAATAATAATATTATTATTATGTTATTATTATTATTATTATTATTATTATAATTATTGAAATAATATAATAATAATAAAAATATTAAAAATAATAATAATAATGATAATTATAAAATAATAAATAATAAAAATAATAACAATAATAATAATAAAAATATTAATAATAAAAATAATAATAATAATAATAATAATAATAATAATAAAAATAATAATAAGAAGAAGAAGAAGAAGAAGAAGAAGAAGAAGAAGAAGAAGAAGAAGAAGAAGAAGAAGAAGAAGAAGAAGAAGAATTACCAACCCATTTAACTACACGAATTCACGTAAAAGTCTATTTCGTTCCTGTACACACACACACACACACAAGCACACGAATCTATTATCTCCACGCAACAGCATCCAACTCTCGTACACAAATTCCCTTACGCTCAGATATTCCGATATTCTCTCTCTCTCTCTCTCTCTCTCTCTCTCTCTCTAAACCATCAAACATTTCCTGGATAATTTCCAGGTCTCGTTCGGCCTTTCCCTGGGGGCCCCAGACAGACAGAGACGGCACGGACAAGGAATTGCGATTTCCTCCTCCTAACCGTTTGAACTTTGCTCTTTAACCTCAGTCAGTCACCAGGCCAGAATTATGTTCGTTTTCCGGCGAGAGAGAGAGAGAGAGAGAGAGAGAGAGAGAGAGAGAGAGAGAGAGAGAGAGAGAGAGAGAGACTTCTTCAGAGGCTTTGGAACGCTACTACGAATGATGCTGCCTTGGGCATTGGTTTATAGTCGGAATGTGTGTGTGTGTGTGTGTAGGTAGTGTTTCTGTAATGATAATGATGATAATAATGATGATAATAATGATATCAGTAATGATAATAATGGTGATAATGATGATAATAAGTAAAGGTTCAATGCTTCGATAATAATAATAATAATAATAATAATAATAATAATAATAATAATAATAATAATAATAATAATAATAATAGTAATAATAATAATATCAATATTAATAAAAAGTAGAAATTCAGTGTTTCGGTAATAATAATAATAATAATAATAATAATAATAATAATAATAATAATAATAATAATAATAATAATAATAATTGGGATGAAGATCTTCCAAACAACCTCTCTCTCTCTCTCTCTCTCTCTCTCTCTCTCTCTCTCTCTCTCTCTCTCTCTCTCTCTCTGGTTCCAATTCCAACTGAGACATCAGACAGTGTAAGCAGGACGCCGTTGACTTTTTATTGCAGTCTCTCTCTCTCTCTCTCTCTCTCTCTCTCTCTCTCTCTCTCTCTCTCTCTCTCTCTCTCAGACAGAATAAGCTGCCAATGCTTAAGGGACCTGGAGTCTTGATAAATTATGCTGACGCAAACTTTGTGTAGAAATGGTTGCTCAAATTAGCCCCTTGATGTCTCGCTCGAGGTGAGCGTCTGAGGTCAGAGCCTCTGGGAGTTGACATATTGAAAATAGAATGAATTATGCATAGGTCAGCAGTTCTGGTTTTAATTTCAAAGGTTGAAAAGATCTCTGATCTGGGGAGGATAGAGAGAGAGAGAGATAGGGGAAGGAGTTAGATTGCATGAGTAATTATATATATATATATATATATATATATATATATATATATATATATATATATATATATATATATATATATATATAATATTATATTGGCACAAGAAGAAACTCACAGAATGTTCCCACAAAAAGGTTTACTTATGGGTATGCCTGAAAAGATCTCTGATCTGGAAAGAGAGAGAGAGAGAGAGAGAGAGAGAGAGAGAGAGAGAGAGAGAGAGAGAGAGAGAGAGAGAGAGAGGGGAAGGGGGAAGTTAGATTGCTGAGTAATATATATATATATATATATATATATATATATATATATATATATATATATATATATATATATATATATATATATATTATATATATATTATATTATATTATATATTATATTATATTGACAAGACAGAAACTCACAGAATGTTCTGACAAAAATGTTTATTAAGGAGTATGTCATTTTCCATTTGTAAGTGTAAATGACAGATCACACTAATAGAATTCTTTCGCATTAAGGACTTTTATAGAGCCTCATCTTCCTCTTTGAAATAAGGAATTCATAGTTTTTTCTCTCTTAAAGAGTCCCACAGACGAACCTTCCCCAGAAGGCAGCAGAACCATTAAGTAAAAGGAAGCCTTAGAATTTTTCCAACTTGAAAGCTTTAGCCACGGCCGGCGTAGTTCCATTAAGCAAACAAAATAGGCATAAGGAAAATTCATTTCATTTCCCTAATATGGTAGGGTAGGTCATAATTTTTCCTTTCAGCAGGCTTCAAAGTAAAAATGAATTCCATTTTTTTAGATACAAGATTTACTCAGGACAAACCACATGCCTCGAGGAAATTAATATTTAAAGGGAACTTTGAACGTATTTTTGCTACAATGTTCACTGTGAAACCTTGGTCTTTGGAGAAAAAAAAATACGCAGATAAACTGAAAATATAGATAAGAAGGAATAAAATGTAAAATCTGCTCCATGGGAAGAAAATAAATAAGCTGAAAAATATAGAAAATAGAGAATAAAAGTAACGAATTGAATTTTCAAAGGTAAACCATTTATTCAGGCCCAGAATTATTCCCGGCCATAAAAGTAAATCAGATACATAGAATTCCTAACATTCTTTTATACATGGAAACATGAGCCAATGCATTTATTGTGTTCCAGTATGACAGCATGTGCCTTTTGTAGTTTTTAATTCCATTTTCATTCATTCATCACCATACTGAATGACCTGTTCGGTCCCAGTGCTTGGCCTCGGTGGTGTTTTGTGCAAATCCTTCTGGCCTGCCCTATGAGCGCTGATAGTCTGCTCTGTTGACTGAAGCTTTCACCTACTGTATGACTCACTTTGACAAAAACCCGTAGGACCAGGGACTCATTCCCCTTCATAAAATTAAACAAGGTCTAGAAAATGCATAAAATTTTGTTGTTGAAAATTCTTACGGTATACATCACCTTACCAAAAAATAAAACCGAAGCGTAAAAACTTTACAGAAAAACCCTGTTCTAACTAAATCAATTACACAAATCTCGTAAAACTCTTTCGCAGAAAAATCATACCTCTCCCTTTCCAAAAAAAAAAAAAAAAAGCAAACAAAAGCCTTACAAAAGAAAAACTGTTCTAACTAAATCAAATACAAAAAAATTCATGATATTTTGTTGCTGAAAACCTCCACCTACTGTAAACCTCCCCACTGCCAAAAAAAACACCAAATCCTTACAAAAAAAACCTTTTCTAACTAAATCAAATACAAAAAAAAATCATACTATTTTGTTGCTGAAAACCTCCTCCTACTGTAAACCTCTCCATTGCCAAAAAAAAAACACAAAAGCCTTACCAAAAAAAAAACTGCTCTAACTAAATCAACTACACAAACTTCATAAAATTCTTTCGCAGAAATCTCACACCTCTCCATTGACACCAAAAAAAAGGGACACAAAACCCTTACCAAAAAAAAACTGCTCTAACTAAAACCTTACACAAAAAAAAAAAACTGTCCTAAACCTGTTCTCACTAAATCAAATACACAAAATTCATAACATTTCTTTGCTGAAAACCTCCACCTACTGTAAACCTCTCCTTCCCCAAAAAAAAAAATAAGACACAAAAGCCTTACAAAAAAAAAAAAAACCTGCTCTAACTAAATCAATTACACAAACTCCATAAAATTCTTTCATGCAGAAACCTCACACCTCTCCCTCGACAAAAAAAAAACACAAAACCCTTACCAGAAAAATACCTGCTCTAACTAAAAGCCTACACAAAAAAAAAAACTGTCCTAACGACGGGTTAAAAAAAAAAAAAAAAGACTGCCTCTGGGAGAGCTTCTTTCTCCCCTTCAGCAAACCCGAGAGATAAAAGAGGGAAACTCGACCTGACTAGAAGAGGCCAACAACATCGTCAATGAGGAAAGAGTAAACCCGCCTAAGAGGAAGAGGACTCCGGATGAAATATCAAAGTTGAAGCCTGCGTTTGTTTTGGGGGGCGGGGGCGGGGGCGGGGGCACTCAGACGAGAGATGCTGCTTTGGGCTTTGGGCGACAAGGCACTACATATAGTGAAAGGACGGAGAGCAAAGTGACGTCCTATAATTGATGTAGTACGCTGAGAGAGAGAGAGAGAGAGAGAGAGAGAAAGAGCTCTATACCATACACGTCTGAATGGCTTGTTACGTGTCTACGATTGATAATAGCCGTTACAGTGAGAGAGAGTATGAAAAAGGCAATCTTTCTCTCTCTCTCTCTCTCTCTCTCTCTCTCTCTCTCTCTCTCTCAAAAGGACATTACCGAAGCGACACCCATAGAGAATCAGATGAATTCCCTTTCTGTTGTAGAAACCTGGAATCTACTGAAATGGTTAAGAATGAGCTCTCTCTCTCTCTCTCTCTCTCTCTCTCTCTCTCTCTCTCTCTCTCTCTCTCTCTCTAAAGGACATTATCGAAGAGGTAGCCTACCTATAAAGAATAAAATGGGTTCCCTTTCTGTTGTAGAAACAGGAATCTATTGAAATGGTTAAGAATGAGCTCTCTCTCTCTCTCTCTCTCTCTCTCTCTCTCTCTCTCTCTCTCTCTCTCTCTCTCTCTAAAGGACATTATCGAAGAGGTAGCCTACCTATAAAGAATAAAATGAGTTCCCTTTCTGTTGTAGACACAGGAATCCATTGAAATGGTTACGAATGAGTCTCTCTCTCTCTCTCTCTCTCTCTCTCTCAAGGACATTATCGAAGAGGTAGCCAACCTATAAAGAATAAAATGGGTTCCCTTTCTGTTGTAGAAACAGGAATCTATTGAAATGGTTAAGAATGAGCTCTCTCTCTCTCTCTCTCTCTCTCTCTCTCTCTCTCTCTCTCTCTCTCTCTCTCTCTAACGGAGAAGTTCACCAATCCGTTCTTTTACTCAGTCATCCGCATCCCAACAGGTGAAAATCCACAGGAACACGATGATGATTCCACCACGAATATGCTAAATGGCGGAATGGTATCTCTGGTCGATTTTTTCCCGGCGTCCCTATGGAATTTTTAGGGGAAAACTTTTGAATTTCAGATACGGATGCAATTCCCAGGGGACTGTGCCATTCCACGCAACTATGCTATTGATGTAAGCTACTTTTTTTTTTTTTTAATAAACTTGGCGTTACTCCAGAATTGAATTTGCATGTCATTTTTTCAACTGGAACTAATTAATATGCATTGACTGAGCGATATGAACATGGTTGACTGTTGCTCAGAATTTAAGGTAAAAGATATATTACTTAGAATTTAAGGTAATGGATATATTACTTAGTATTTAAGGCAAAAAGACATATTACTTAGAATTTAAGGAAAAGGGTATATTGCTTAGAATTTAAGGAAAAAGATACATTACTTAGAATTTAAGGTAAAAGATATATTGCTTAGAATTTAAGGGAAAAGATATATTACTTAGAATTTAAGGTAAAGGATATATTACTTAGAATTTAAGGTAAAAGATATATTACTTAGAATTTAAGGTAAAGGATATATTACTTAGTATTTAAGGTAAAAAGACATATTACTTAGAATTTAAGGAAAAGGGTATATTGCTTAGAATTTAAGGAAAAAGATACATGACTTAGAATTTAAGGTAAAAGATATATTGCTTAGAATTTAAGGAAAAAGATACATTACTTAGAATTTAAGGTAAAAGATATATTGCTTAGAATTTAAGGGAAAAGATATATTACTTAGAATTTAAGGTAAAGGATATATTACTTAGGATTTAAGGAAAAAGATACATTACTTAGAATTTAAGGTAAAGTTATATTGCTTAGAATTTAAGGAAAAAGATACATTACTCGGAATTTAAGGAAAAAATACATTACTTAGAATTTTAGGTAAAGGATATATTAGTTAGAATTTAAGGGAAAAGTACATTACTTAAAATTCAAGGTAAGTTATATTACATAGAATTTAAGAAAAAGATATATTCTCGACACAAAATTCATAATATATATATATATATATATATATATATATAAAAGATATATATATATTTATATATATATTATATATATATATAATATATATATATATAATTTTCATTAAAAAATGTATGTATTTTCGAAGTGCACCTGAACTTTGGATTCGAAAGATTTTTTCCAATTCGTCAAAAGTCCTTCCGTGATTGCCTTCAAAATCCTATTCGTGTAAAGATTCGCTAATTTAGAGTTTGCATAACTAGTTTAAACATCCGTCAATCTAGTATTAATTGATGAAATTTACCTCTTGGAAATGCTGTAATGGAAGATATTCCTTTGCTATTATTATTATTATTATTATTATTATTATTATTATTATTATTATTATTATTATTATTATTATTATTATTATATTATTATTATTTCAGAGATGAAACCTATTCCCATGGAACAAGCACACCACAGGGGCCACTGACTTGAAATTCGAACTCCAAAGAATATTGGTTTCAACCTCCCACCGCAGCAGGCCCCACACCGCAGCAGTAATTGATCATGATTCAGAGCCAGCGCTTTTTCATCGCCCTGGGGGAGACGCGAACCTGCCACATCTGAGTGGCATGCCACGACACTAACCACAGTACTTCCGTCAACCTAGTATTTACTGATGAAATTTCTCCCTCAGAAATACTGCAATGGAACAACTGCATAATAAAATCTAAATCCCTGAAGCGATTTCACTGGCAAACCTTTCGAAGTTCCATTCAAGTTGATATTCGTGAATTATTTAGGGAACATTTCTGCCCTAAAATGGAAAACTGCAGTTTCTGCAACATTTTCGAAATTGAGAGATGCCACCTAAATATATATATATATATATATATATATATATATATATATATATATATATATATATATATATATATATATATGTATATATATATATATTATATTATATATATATATATATATATATATATATATATATATATATATATATATATATATATATAATATCTTTATAAATCAATTAGCAAATCAATTAGCAAATCAAAAGATAAAGTGAAATGATAAATCATTAATACTTTAAATTTACATCATAAACACCCCCCCCCTTTATTCACTGTATTCAATAATCCAATTTATTGCACAGATAAATAAGGCTTTGTAAAAAAACAAAATGACAAAAAACAGAATAAACATGAAAAAAATAAATTTGCTTGAATGTAAAGGGTACCCAGAATCTTCACATCAGTAAGCATCCGGTTTCAGTTTTCTGTAAAAGGAAACTATTGTGCCGGCTTTGTCAGTCCGTCCGCACTTTTTTCTGTCCGCACTTTTTCTGTCCGCACTTTTTCTGTCCGCACTTTTTCTGTCCGCACTTTTTCTGATCTCACTTTTTTCTGTCCGCACTTTTTCTGTCCGCACTTTTTTCTGCTAGCACTTTTTTCTGTCCGCACTTTTTTCTGTCCGCACTTTTTTCTGTCCGCACTTTTTTCTGTCCGCACTTTTTTCTGACCGCGCTTTTTTCTGCTAGCACTTTTTTCTGTCCGCACTTTTTCTGACCGCACTTTTTTCTGCTAGCACTTTTTTCTGCTAGCACTTTTTTCTGTCCGCACTTTTTTCTCTCCGCACTTTTTTCTCTCCGCACTTTTTTCTCTCCGCACTTTTTTCTCTCCGCACTTTTTCTCTCGGCCCTCAGATCTTAAAAACTACTGAGGCTAGAGGGCTGCAAATTGTTATGTTGATCATCCACCCTCTAACCATCAAACATACCAAACTGCAGCCCTCTAGCCTCGATAGTTTTTATTTTATTTAAGGTTAAAATTAGCTACAATCTTACTTCTGGCAACGATATAGGCTAGGCCACCACCGCGCCGTGGTTAAAGTTTCATGGGCCGCGGCTCATACCG
>NC_089747.1:38492380-38499880 GCF_040412425.1 Macrobrachium rosenbergii | reverse complement strand
TCTCTCTCTCTCTCTCTCTCTCTCTCTCTCTCTCTCTCTCTCTCTCTCTCTCTCTCTCTGTCTGTTCTTCTTCTTCTTCTTCTTCTTCTCGCAATTTATCTGTCCATTCCTCCTCTGCTTGTCCTACTCTCTCTCTCTCTCTCTCTCTCTTACAGTTTTCTGTCCATTCTCCTCCTCCTCTCTCTCTCTCTCTCTCTCTCTCTCTCTCTCTCTCTCTCTCTCTCTCTCTCTCTCTCTCTCCTATCATCCTCATTTCCACTTCAAAAAAAAAAAAGTCCTAACTTTCTTCTTTGCAGTTCGTGGCAAAAAGATTAATTTGATTCAGTAAACTCGCGAAGTTTGCAGCGAATTTTTTATTTCATTAACACGCTGTTTCTCCTTTTCATCTTCAGAGTTAATGTGCATTTTTTTTATTATTATTCTCTTTCTTCCTTTCGTTCTCTCTTATTCCTCTTATTCTCATTCTTTTTTTTTTTTTTGTCTTTGTCGTCTTCATCCAAAATGTTTCTTTCATCTCTTTCTGTTCATCCCGTCTCTCTCTCTCTCTCTCTCTCTCTCTCTCTCTCTCTCTCTCTCTCTCTCTCTCTTTCTTCTTTTTTTTCTTCTTCTTCTTACAGTTTTTCTGTTCATTCCTCTTCTGCTTGTCCTTCTCTCTCTCTCTCTCTCTCTCTCTCTCTCTCTCTCTCTCTCTCTCTCTCTCTCTCTTCTTCTTCTTTCTTCTTCTTCAATTTATCTGTCCATTCCTCCTCTTCTTCCTTCTCTCTCTCTCTCTCTCTTCTCTAATTTATCTGTCCATTCTCCTCCTCTGCTTGTCCTCTCTCTCTCTCTCTCTCTCTCTCTTTCTTCTTCTTTTTCTGTCCATTCCTCTTCTGCTTGTCCTGCTCCCTCTCTCTCTCTCTTCTACTTGGCCTTCTCTCTCTCTCTCTCTCTCTCTCTCTCTCTCTCTCTCTCTCTCTCTCTCTCTCTCTCTCTCTCTCCCCACCTTTGCTGACGAAACAACACATTAAACCTCCCTCTAATTATGCAAACCAGATTATGCAAACGAAATGACTCTGTTGTATCAGCCCGCCTCCGCTCTCGTCATTACACCCTTTGCTTTCCGTTCTTGCACAGAGAAATCTTCAAAAATAGTACATTAAAAATTAATGCATTAATAGATTCCTGATCGTCAACACACTTGGCTTTCCATTCTTGTACAGAGAGAGAGAGAGAGAGAGAGAGAGAGAGAGAGAGAGAGAGAGAGAGAGAGAGAGAGAGAATTTCTGATTTGCAGAGCAGAAATCAGATGATTTGCTTGAACAGAAAGTAGAAAAAAAATTGGAAAATTATTTAATTGAAAGATTTTTAATTATATGCTTTGCTTAGGCAGTAACCAGAATAAAAATTCTGAAAATAATTTCATTGAAAGATTTTTTTTTAATTATCATTCTTCAACAGAGAGAATTCCTGATTTGCAGAGCAGAAAATAGATGTTTTGCTTAGGCAGTAAATAGAAAAAAAATTCTAAAAATTATTAAATTAAAAAACTTTTTTTAAATAGTGTATTAACATATTCCTGATAATAAACACATTTAGCTTTCCATTCTTGTACAGAGAGAGAGAGAGAGAGAGAGAGAGAGAGAGAGAGAGAGAGAGAGAGAGAGAGAGAGAGAGAGAGAGAGAGAATGAATTTCTGATTTACAGAGCAGAAATTAGATGATTTGCTTAGGTAGTAAATAAAAAAAATTCTGAAAATTATTTAATTGAAAGTTTTTTTTTAAATTATCAGTTAAATAGAAGGAGAATTCCTGATTTGCAGAGCAGAAAATAGATGTTTTGCCTGGGCAGTAAATAGAAAAAAAATTCTGAAAATTGTCTGATTAAATTTTCTTTTAAATTATGTTTCTTGGGGAGAGAGAGAGAGAGAGAGAGAGAGAGAGAGAGAGAGAGAGAGAGAGAGAGAGAGAGAGAGAGAAATTTAGAAAATTTTAAGAACCAGTTTATCAAATTTCAAAAATTGTTTTATTAAGCAGTAAAAAGAAAAAAAAAAAATTATTTCATTACAAGAAAATAAAAAAAATAATTGTATTAATTAGATTGCTGATAATATAATACCAATTGATATCACTCCAGATCTCAGTGACATTAATACCCAATAAAAGCTTTACTTTAAATATGAATTGATGGATTGAATAAAAAATTAGTGCATTGATAACCACTAGTGGCCCAAAATGTGATAGATAACTGTAGCTATCATTAACAAATCAAAACAGTCAGAACTTTACACGCTGAGCGCGCAAAGAAACCATCTTATCAAAGTCATAAGGCAAATATTTAAGAAAAATTCATGAAACATGTACATATATATATATATATATATATATATATATATATATATATATATATATATATATATATATATATATATATATATATATATATAGAGAGATATATATATATATATATATATATATAGATATAGAGAGAGAGAGAGAGAGAGAGAGAGAGAGAGAGAGAGAGAGAGAGAGAAACTGTTCAAGATCAACATTAACTTTATGCAATAAAATCAGTTTTGCAGAAGTAGAGTATTTTTCAATTCGCCTTTGCAACAATTTGTGTGAGTGTGTGTGTATATGTATGAGAGAGAGAGAGAGAGAGAGAGAGAGAGAGAGAGAGAGAGAGAGAGAGAGAGAGAGAGAGAGAGAGAGAGAGCTATTCAAAGTCATCAATTTGGTAAAACTGAGAGTAATTCCCAATTCGCATCTGCAACAATCCATCCCAACTTCGCCCCATCGGCAACGATAGATGAAAAACAATTCACGCCGTAAAAATGGCAACTAATTTAAATAATACCGTTGGCACGATTCCCACGAATCATTTCCGTGGGAATTTGGGAATCCCTTTCAATGGGAAAGGCCCACAAAAACCAAATATTCCCCACGCAAACTTTTTTACGACCTGCAATAAAGAGGGGGAAAACTCGCGTGACGATCAAACCGACCTGGCCTGCAATGCTGGATTGCAGGCCCTAAAGAACTGTTGTTCCGCTTTGTTGCAGACTCGTTCAGAACAACGTAGCCATGACGCTGAGGGCATTAGCGTTTTTCCCATTGCCCAACGAAAACGTTTGGAGGGAGGGAGGAGGGGGGGAGGGAGGGAGGAAAGATGATCATAATCATAAAAAAGTGTTTTTAAAAATAAATGGCTGTTTACTGTGAGTTCGGTGTCTGTAATGGTTGGTTTTGTAGGTGTGTGTGTGCATGCGTGTGTGTGTGTGTGTGTATGTGTATGTGTATATGTATATATATATACGTATACATATATATGTATGAATATATATACATTATACATAAATATATATATATATGTTTATATATATGTGTGTTTATTATATATATATATATATATATATATATATATATATATATATATATATATATATATATATATATATATATGTGTGTGTGTGTGTGTGTGTGTGTATACATATAAATACACACACACACACCTACAGAATCAAACACTACGCGAGCGCGGACTGATATATTCAGTCCACCGAAGTCATTTGCATTTTATGTTACATATCTCCCATTCCGCATTTTTGTCAGGAAAACATTTATGATTACGGTCGTCCTCTCTCCTCCAAACGTTTTTTGTCAATGGAGACAACGCTAACGATTCCGCCGTCATAGCCGCGTTGTTCTGAACGAGACAGCAAAGCGGAATCCAACATTGCAGGCCCGGTCGGACTGATCGCCACGCGAGTTTTGCCCCCTCTTTATTGCAGGTCGTAAAAAAAGTTTTGCAACGGGAATATTTGGTTTTTTGTGGGCCTTTTTCATTGAGAGGGATTCCCAAATTCCCCCCGGAAATGATTCGTGCGAATCATACCGACGGTATTATTTTTGTTATTTGCCATTTTTTACGATGTGAATTGTTTTCGATGGGGCGAAGTTGGGATGGATTGTTGCAGATGCGAATTGGGAAAATTACTCTGTTTTACCAAACTGATTTAATTGCACGAGGTTACTGATGACTTTAGCTCTCTCTCTCTCTCTCTCTCTCTCTCTCTCTCTCTCTCTCTCTCTCATATACATACACACACGCACACCCAAATTGTTGCAAATGCGAATTGAAAAATTTTCCACTTCCGTCACATTGATATTGTTCCATTATTTTAATGATAACTTTGAATAGCTGTCTCTCTCTCTCTCTCTCTCTCTCTCTCTCTCTCTCTCTCTCTCTCTCTCTCTCTCTCACACACACACACATGCATACATACCCATTGGAATTGTTAAAAATGTGAATTAAAAAATACTCCAAATTGATTATTGAATTAGGTTCCAGACACCATTGAACTGTTTTCTCTCTCTCTCTCTCTCTCTCTCTCTCTCTCTCTCTCTCACACACACACACAAACGCACATACATAAATGAATTATTTAAAATGCGATTTGAAAAATACTCTTACTTTCACCAAATTGATTTTTTTCCATCATGTTATTGATAACTTTGAATAGCTCTCTCTCTCTCTCTCTCTCTCTCTCTCTCTCTCTCTCTCTCTCTCTCTCTCTCTCTCTCTCTCTCTCTCTCTTTACTAACTCCACCTCCTCTTTCCCCATTTAGCAATGTTATGAGTTCATACTTAAATCCTTCCTCCATCCCCTCCATATTTCAGAACATCTCAGCATAATCATCTCCCAGAGGCTGGTGGTGAGATTCTCTAATCCTGAGATTCCCAACTGATGATGGAAGATTTGCACCTTTTTTAAAAAAATATTTATCAGGTTTTTTTTTTATTGCTTGTTTACTTTTCATTTTCCGTTTACATTTCCTTTTTCAGTTTTCTGTAGAAGAAACCTATTGTGCCGGCTTTGTCTGTCCGTCCGCATTTTATTCTGTCTGCAGTTTTTTCTGTCCGCACTTTTTTCTGTTCGCATTTTTCTGTACGCATTTTATGCTGTCCGCACTTTTCCGTCCGCACTTTTCTGTCCGCATTTTATGCTGTCCACATTTTATTCTGTCCGCGCTTTTCTGTCCGCATTTTTCTGTCCGCACTTTATGCTGCCCGCACTTTTCTGTCCACACTTTATTCTGTCCGTACTTTATTCTGTCCGCACTTTTCTGTCCGCACTTTTCTGTCCGCATTTTATGCTGCCCGCACTTTTCTGTCCACACTTTATTCTGTCCGCACTTTTCTGTCCACACTTTATTCTGTCCGCACTTTTCTGTCCGCACTTTTCTGCTGCCCGCACTTTTCTGTCCACACTTTATTCTGTCCGTACTTTTGTGTCCGCACTTTTCTGTAAGCACTTTATTCTGTCCGCACTTTTCTGTAAGCACTTTATTCTGTCCGCACTTTTCTGTAAGCACTTTATTCTGTCTGCACTTTTCTGTAAGCACTTTATTCTGTCCGCACTTTTTCTGTCCGCCTTCAGTTTTAAAAACTACTGAGGCTAGAGGGCTGCAAATTGGTATGTTGATCATCCACCCTCCAATCATCAAACATACCAAATTGCATCCCTCTAGCCTCAGTAGTTTTTATTTTATTTAAGGTTAAAGTTAGCCATGATCGTGCATCTGGCAACGATATAGGCCAGGCCACCACGTGCCCGTGGTTAAAGTTTCATGGGTCGCGGCTCATATAGCACTATACCAAGACCACCGAAAGATAGATCAATTTTCGGTGGCCTTGATTATACGATGTACAGAAAACTTGATTATTAGTTTACTTGATTCTTTGTTTACAATATTTTGAATCATCTGTTCGGGATTGCGCCGAGAATTAACCTAACTAACCTCGAAAACGCGCATTTTCAGTAGTTTTAACTCGATAAAGTTCTTTTTATTATTTGCTTACTTTTAATTTCCTGTTTGCATTTCCTTTTTCTTTGTTTACCACTATTTTGCAGCAGAAGCATTCTGTATAGATTTCGCTGAAGCACTAACCTAACCTAACCTAACTTTAATTATTTAATAAACCATAAAAAGTTATTCAGCCACTAATATTTACTGTTTCGTGGGTCTGCTGAAGTTTCTGAAAATTCAGACAACTTCTGAACTGAAGTTTGGTTTTAACTTCAGCAAAAATAGCTGCCAATATTATTGTAAACTGAGGATAAGATCAAACGGATAAAAAATGCCCCGACGTTTCTTCGGCGCAATCGAGTTTTCTGTACAGCCGCTACAGCGTATAAACAAGGCCACCGAAAATAGATCTATCTTTCGGTGGTCTCGGTATAGTGCTGTATGAGACGCGGCCCATGAAACTTTATTCACGGCCCGGTGGTGGCCTAGCCTAATCGTTGCCAGAAGCACGATTATGGCTAACTTTAACCTTAAATAATATAAAAATTACTGAGGCTAGAGGGCTGCAGTTTGGTATGGTTGATGATTGGAGGGTGGATGATTAACATACCAATTTGCAGCCCTCTAGCCTCCTCAGTAGTTTTTAAGATCTGAAGGTGGACAGAAAAATTGCTGACAAAAAAGTGCGGACGGACAGACAATGCCGGCACAATAATTTTCTTTTACAGAAAACTAAAAACAATGTTATTTTGTCCACGCTTTCTTTTGTTCTAATGCACAATAATTTCATAAAGAATTTGATTGATTGATTCATGTCTCACAATTGGCGTCATGATAAAGAATTTAAATTCTTCCTCCCATTGTTGGATGCATTAAATATTCTATTGGAAAATAAAAGGTCAATGACTTATTTCATGCAGCTGAATAATATTCTCCTTAAGGTCTATCTGCCATTCAATCATCTAATGAAGAATTCGACATTACTGATCTTCATCCACTGAAAATTTACATTTTTCATGGTTCATTTATTCAAAAACAAAGATTATGTTCGACCGCAATGAATTTTTTCTATGCATAGATAGAGGAGACAAACCTGATTTTCACCCCGAAATCATGAAACTTCCAGATTACGAAGCGCAGAACAACCTGATTCTCGCAAAAAATATCGGAATCTGCGTTTCTTTCATCTCACCCGGGAGCAAATTCCTGAGATGCAAGCTGGTATTGCACCAACCCCCGGTTTTTTGGCCATACCCCTAGGTTAGGTTAGGTTAGGTTAGGTCAGGTTAGATTGGTCTGGGTTAGGTTAAGTTAGGTTAGATTGGTCTGGGTTAGGTTAGGTTGGGTTAGAAAAACAAGCCTACCATGATTTCGGTATGGGAAACATAATGAGATCATTTTCAAGAAGATTCTACGGTTAGTTTTCAAGATATGGCGACCCGGGTTAAACATCGAATACCATCATAGTAGATCCAAATATCCCCAGAGAACCAACCCTCCCTCTTATCTCTTGTTTCCCATAATCCTCCGCGTTCCCATTTCTCTCTTTCCGAGAGAAGTGAAAAAGTACCTCGCACTTGCTTGAAATGTGTGGGCGCCTCGCATCGTCGATAAAAGACAGATTTATAGTTTTTGATTCAGTGAGACCTTGATTCTTTATGGGCATAACTGCAAGGGCATAGAACTTGTAAGTATTCTGAATGTCTTGTAGTTC
>NC_089747.1:38459880-38482380 GCF_040412425.1 Macrobrachium rosenbergii | reverse complement strand
AATGATTGAGAATTTATCAAGTGTCTCCACTTTATAGCTTTGTGGGTCAGAATTATGGGGAAAATAAATGATTAAAAACAAAATAAAGTGCATTTGGGCTTTTGAGGTCGATTGGAACTTGAACAAAAGTTACAGACGCCCGATGATTTAGACTGAAAGGATTCCGGTTTCGTTTTTAATGGATAAAATATTATGTTACTCAAAACTTTATGTCTCTCACATTCAAATTACTCTTCTGCTTCTATAACACAAACAGTGGACTGATAAAGAACTCCAGGTGTAACCATCACAAAATCCTAAGCAAGAAAACGTAATTTAATTTATATGCAAGTACAATGCAGTTGCAAATACTGATGCAATTACTGACGGTAAGATATTCACTAATTGTTAAGTAATACTTCTGTGTCAGAAATGATTTACATTGATGCTTATGTTTAATGGTACTACATTCAGCAACACTGTACCAATGTTAGGCAAATTTAAAGCATTACCTGAGCTACCAGCAAGCAATGACCAGTGCAATATATAAGAACAAGCATGATACAAATATAATAAAAATTTAATATTTTTCTATAATATAAAAAAAATCATATACTCAAAGTAAAATATACTTGATAAAAACAAAGAAACAAGATAATACACAAAGCATAAAAAATTTTGTGTATTACAAATAAAAAAAAAATCTAGTATATTTATTGAGGGAATGCTAACTTTTTTTTATTCCAAGAATCATATTACTGTCACACTGAACTCTCTCTCTCTCTCTCTCTCTCTCTCTCTCTCTCTCTCTCTCTCTCTCTCTCTCTCTCTCTCTCTCTCTCTCTCTCTCTCTCTCTCTCTCTCTCTCGTGTCTCATCCTTTCTTAAATTGGAAAAATTTGCTGAAGATGAACAGTAACCATTTTTCTGGAAGAGAAAAATCCCTTTCACTGCATTAATCCTTACAGCTATTGTTCTATATTTCTTTCGTTACCATTTTTTCTGGTAATTAGGGTAATTTATGTTAAGTATTTAGGTTTTTTTTAACCATCTGGGGGTGGAGAAAGCTGTCTTGAGAATTAATAGCTTCTCATTAAGAGGAGAGCTGATTTGAAAGGAAATTTACCTTGTTGTGAGCCATTATTTTTATTTTTATTTTTGTTTTGTTTTTGTTGTTGCTGGTTCTCATCAGTATATTCTCCCATCCTTCAGTTGTCCATTGAATTCACTACAAAACAATATATTTTATTTTTCTACCATCTATAACAACATTCATAACTCTACGACGTTGAATTGCTTCGTCAGTTTCTTTTCAGATAAATTCAGAGAGAGAGAGAGAGAGACTTAAAAAGTATTCACATTCTCCCTCTGTAAAAGCATCGAGATTTGTGTAAGAAACAAAAAACTATTGAAAAAGAGTTTGGCAGCAATAAGCTGCTTCCAGAGAGAGAGAGAGAGAGAGAGAGAGAGAGAGAGAGAGAGAGAGAGAGAGAGAGAGAGAGAGAGAGAGAGAGGCTTAAAAACTATTTACATTCTCCCTCTGTAAAAGGGTTAAGATCTGTGAAAACAACAAAAAACTATTAAAAATGAGTTTGACAATAAAAAAGCTGCATTCAGAGAGAGAGAGAGAGAGAGAGAGAGAGAGAGAGAGAGAGAGAGAGAGAGACTAAAAAGTATTTACATTCTCCCTCTGTAAAAGGATCGAGGTTTATGTAAGCAACAAAAAACTATTGAAAAAGCGTTTGGCAGCAAATAAGCTGCATTCAGAGAGAGAGAGAGAGAGAGAGAGAGAGAGAGAGAGAGAGAGAGAGAGAGAGAGAGAGAACAGACACTATGAAAGTATAAAAAAAAACAAGTTTAGGAAGATCCTAAAAAGCGGCGCCCCAACCCCCTCGCCCCGGAAAAAGGGAAGTGAGGACTGGAACCTTTGGGGTTTACGAGAACGATCAATTACAGAGGAAAGGAGCTGGAAAACTGGATGAAAATTGACATTTCTAGTAGATGAGGTCTCCGGGTTTTGAACCTCATGTCTTTGTATTAACTTTATTTGAAGAAAGTTAAATCCTGGGAGAATTCTGTTTGAAGAAAGTTAAATCCTGGAAGAACTTTGTTTAAAGAAAGTTAAATCCTGGAAGAACTGTTTGAAGAAAGTTAAATCCTGGAAGAACTTTGTTTGAAGAAAGTTAAATCCTGGAAGAACGTCTTGAAGAAAGTTAAATCCTAAAAGAACAGTTTGAAGAAACTTAAATCCTGGGAGAACTTTGTTTGAAGAAAGTTAAATCCTGGAAGAACTTTGTTTGAAGAAAGTTAAATCCTGGAAGAACTTTATTTGAAGAAAGTTAAATCCTGGAAGAACTTTATTTGAAGAAAGTTAAATCCTGGGAGAATTCTGTTTGAAGAAAGTTAAATCCTGGAAGAACTTTGCTTGAAGAAAAGTTAAATCCTGGAAGAAGTTTGCTTGAAGAAAGTTAAATCATGGAAGAACTTTGTTTGAAGAAAGTTGAATCCTGGGAGAATTTTGTTTGAAGAAAGTTGAATCCTGGGAGAATTCTGTTTGAAGAAAGTTAAATCCTGGAAGAACTTTGCTTAAAGAAAGTTAAATCCTGGAGGAACTTTGTATGAAGAAAGTTAAATCCTGGAAGAACTTTGTTTGGAGATAGTTAAATCCTGGGAGAATTTTGTTTGAAGAAAGTTAAATCCTGGGAAAACCGTTTGAAGAAAGTTAAATCCTGGAAGAACCTTGCTTGAAGAAAGTTAAATTCTGGAAGAACTATACTTGAAGAAAATTAAATCCTGGAAGAACTTTGTTTGAAGAAAGTTAAATCCTGGAAGAACTTTGCTTGAAGAAAGTTAAATCCTGGAAGAACTTTGTTTGAAAAAAGTTAAATCCTGGAAGAATTTTGTTTGAAGTTGGATCCTGGAAGAACTTTGAAAAAAGTTAAATCCTGGAATAACCTTGTTTGAACAAAGTTGAATCCTGGAAGAACTTTGTTTGAAGAAGGTTAACACCTGGAAGAACTTTGTTTAAAAAAACGCAAATCTTAGGAGAACTTTGTTTGAAGAAATTTAAATGCTGGAAGAAGTTTTATAGCAAAAACCTGGTTCCAGGCAGAATTCTATTTGAAATATGTCAAGTTTTGGAAAAGGGAGAAACATTATTGAACATTTCTCCCTTCACAGGACTTGAATATATCAAGTCCTGTGAAAATCTAAAGGTAGGATCGTTAATTCCCGGAAAGTTCCATTTGAGAAATGACAGGTTCTGGAAAAAGTTTAAATCACGAATTTCAAGCCCTGGAAAAGTTTCAAATGGAAAAATTCTAGTTCTGGGAAGTTTTAAATACCAAAAGCCAAGTTCAAAAGGGGCTAAATGAAGAATCTGAATCCCATAAGGTAGTTTTGTTGAAGATTTTAAACAGTTGAAATCGTTCACCCAAAAGTTTGTGAAGTACTATAAAACTTATCATGAATAAGATTGAACTGAGCACATGATAAATCTTGAAATGATGCACAATAAGGCTGAAGCTGATTTTCATTTTGCAGAAATATTTGCTGCATATTATACACAGTACAACTTCATCGAGATAAATGGTATGAAAAACGTTTTTGGTTTTGGTACTCCAAAAGGTCTCGTAAAACCTTGATGAAAACGACTTTCTTTTCAAGCAAATTTTTGTGCCAGATTCTCGTATAATAAATCAGAATTTCTTTTCCTGAAAACTTCGGGCTTTCGGCGTAATCTAATGCATATTCCATCTGCAGTGACATGGAACGAATTTTTAATGAAAGAGAATTTATATTTTCAATTACATTTCTGAAATTTTGCGGAAGTCAGTGACTAAACGAAAACCGAAAATTTTATGAGTATTTTTTTTAAGAATTATTGTTGTATGTTACTAAAATTAACATAGAAGGTTTAATTAAAAGTACTTTATAAAAAAAAAACTGATCTAGTGAAGGCTACAAATAGCACCATCACAAAAGTTTAAAAAGATATTTTCCAATTTTCAAATATAACTTTGAATGTCCACTTAAAAGTAGTTTAGGATATGTGAAATAATTCTGCTTCCAAGCAAGATTATATTAAAGCATTACCTCTGAAATGAAGGAAGCACGAAAAGATATTTTCCAATTTTCAAATATAACTTTGAATGTCCAAAAAGTAGCATAGGGCATATCGAAATAATTCTGCTTCCAAGCAAGATTATATTAACCTAATGCTATTCTGAAGGAAGCCTAGCATTTTACCAACAAACGATCTATTTATTAATTTATTAGTTTATTTTTTTCTTTTTAATACATTTTATCTCTTCTTTCTGTATTTCCCTTTACCTTCTACTGCTTCTTTCTAATGAACACCATATTCTTTGGAAGCTTGAATTTCAAGTCAATGGCCCCTTTGGTGGGCTTGTTCCATATGAATAGGTTTCATCTTCTGAATAATAATATAATTGTGGATTTTTATGAAACAATAATAATAATAATAATAATAATAATAATAATAATAATAATAATAATAATAATAATAATAATAATAATACTATATTCTGTGGAAGCTTGGATTTCAAGTCAATGGCCCCTCTGGTGGGCTTGTCCCGTATGAATAGGGTTCATCTTCTGAATAATAATAATAATAATAATAATAATAATAATAATAATAATAATAATAATAATAATAATAATAATAATAATAATAATAATAATATATTCATTAGAAGCTTGAATTTCAAGTCAGTGACCCCTTTTATGGGTTTCTTCCATATGAATGGGGTTCATCTGAAGAAGAAGAAGAAGAAGAAGAAGAAGAAGAAGAAGAAGAAGAAGAAGAAGAAGAAAGTTGAACGCATTACGCCCTCGAAAATAAAAATAATTAAACTTTACAGAGGCAGAAACGTATTGATGACGAAAATCATTCTGTTTTCAAGCAAGATCACACAAAGGCGTTGCAAACGAAGACGATTTTCCCCTTCATAAGAAAAACGTCTGATGCATTTCGCCCACCAAAAAAAAAAAAAGAAAAAATAGTTCAAGGTTTTGCAGAGGCAGAAACTTTAGTAGGACCCCAGTACTGAAGGCCCATAACCTCGTTCTCTTACACGACTGGAATTGCATATCGACAGAGACGTGTGCCCTGGGTTTTTGGGGGTGGGAAAGGGGGGTGGGCTTCCCATGGGCGAGAACGACCGTTCCAGGTTTTTAAAGCTTTTGAATAGAAAGAGATTGCATCCGGGAGGCCGCCCACCTCCCTCCCCACAACCAGGGCCTTTGCTAAGGTATAGAAATAGGGATGGAGAGTGAAATGAATTTATTCCCTTCACGGGTGAGTCCCGTTTTTCACGGGGCATGAAAGTGTTTCGTGACTTTATCTGGTCTATTGGAGATGTGTGTGTGTGTGTATATATATATATATATATATATATATATATATATATATATATATATATATATATATATATATATATATATATATATATATATATATAGTATATATATAATATATATGATATATATAATATATATTATATGTATATGTAAACATATACATAAATATACATACATATATATATGAATATATATACATATATAAGTATATATATATATATATATATATATATATATATATATATATATATATATATATATATATATATATGACATCTCAACATTCTTTATATTTCGTTTATCATACATATATTAAACTAGAAGTTCCATATATATATATATATATATATATATATATATATATATATATATATATATATATATATATATACAGTACTGGATATCAAAACATTAATAAATCTTTTAAGCCAATAATTCAATGCTAAAAACTAATGAATATTATTATATTATTTAAATTTGTTGACAAAAGTAACATGAAATTTTTCAATATGGCTTCGTAATTAGACTATACAATAATTAAAACAAGTAAAAATGTGCCGAAGTTTCGTCGCCACAATCGAGTTTTCTGTACAGCCGCTACAGCATATAATCAAGGTCACCGAAAACAGATCTACCTTTCGGTGGTCTCGGTATAATGCTGTATGAGCCGCGGCCCATGAAACTGTCAGTCGTCCGTGGTGGCCTATGTTGTTGCGTTGCCAGAAGCACGACTATGGCTAAATTTAACCTTAAATCAAATCAAAACTACTGACGCTAGAGGGCTGCAATTTGGTATGTTTGATGACTGGAGGGTGGATGATCAACATACCAATTTGCAGCCCTCTAGCCTCATTAGTTTTTAAGATCCGAGGGCGGAGTTTCTGGAGCAATGGAAGTCTTCTACGCATAAGGTGTGTCCCTGAGCGAAATTTACAAAATGGGTGTGAAAAGAAAATGGGTGTGAATTGTTTCTCTATATATATGCACTGTGTATGAGTATGTATATATATATATATATATATGCATATATATATATATATATATATATATATATATATATATATATATATATATATATATATATATATATTATATATATGTGTGTATATATATATATATATATATATATATATATATATATATATATATATATATATATATATATATATATATATAGCTACGCATCTGCATTCAGAAAAATTAAACTTAGTAATGCTGAAATGTGTAAGGAAGAGCAATTTCAGTCCGGCATTTTAAATACACAACCCAATACATAACACTAACTCAGGTACCTTGAGATAAGATCTTGATTCTTTTCGAATGATTTTTGGAATAACGGTCCGCACGTTATCTTAGCTAATATTGACCGAGTTCACCATCCCAGTATGTATACTGGGCGATGCGCGTAGGAAGGAGAACATTGAGGAGACGAGAGAGAGAGAGAGAGAGAGAGAGAGAGAGAGAGAGAGAGAGAGAGATTTTAATGATAGTAACACGATTCATGGAATGAAAATAAAAACGTAAACATGTAGAGTGATACACAGGTGCTGTTGTTCAGTACGAGAGAGAGAGAGAGAGAGAGAGAGAGAGAGAGAGAGAGAGAGAGAGATTTTAATGATAGCAACACGAGTCATAGAACAAAAAAAATACGTAAGTAAGTAGAAAAAGTGTATGTTGCTCAATTAGAGAGAGAGAGAGAGAGAGAGAGAGAGAGAGAGAGAGAGAGCTTTAATGACAGTAACACGATTCCTGGAATGAAAACAAAAACGTCAACATACAGAGAGACAGATAGATAGCTGTTGTTGTTCAGTAGGAGAGAGAGAGAGAGAGAGAGAGAGAGAGAGAGAGAGAGAGAGAGAGAGAGAGAGTTAATGATAGTAACACGATTCATGGAATGAAAAAACGTAAGGAAGAAGAGAGAAAGCGTATGTTGTTCAATTAGAGAGAGAGAGAGAGAGAGAGAGAGAGAGAGAGACAAAGCCACTCTCAGCTCGAAAGTACACATTCCTACTGAATCACATCATTCATCGCTTGTTGTACCAACTTCTGCTCAGATTTTCATCGCCCCCAACCGAACATATTCTCTGGTTTGGCTCTTAAGACCAGGCTGATTGGATGAAGTCAAACTATTGAGTCTTCCCCTTTCTCAGGAAGGATGAGCTGTGGGAGACGTGTTTTTTTTTTTATAAGCAGTTGTCATGGCAACCGGATGCTGTGCATTGTCAACATTGCTGTAGAAGTCTGTAGTTGTTGTATATATAGCTGGTCTTGAACCATTATCCTCTAGTGCAATGGTAGAACCAGCATGTTTGTCTTTTTTGTTAGAGGAACCAGTATGGTTATTTATTTTTCTTTAGAAGAACCAGCATGGTTATTTATTTCTTTAGAAGAACCAGCATGGTTATTTTATTTTTAGAAGAACCAGCATGTCTATTTTTTAAGAAGAACCGGCATGGTTATTTATTTTTTCTAGAAGAACCAACATGTTTATTTATTTTTTTAGAAGAACCAGCATGATTAATTATTGTTTTAAAAGAACCAACATGGTTATTTATTTTTTAGAAGAACCAGTATGTTATTTTTTTTTAGAAGAACCAGCATGGTTAATTATCTTTTTAAAAGAACCAACATGGTTATTTATTTTTTAGAAGAACCAGCATGGTTATTTATTTTTTTAGAAGAACCAGCATGGTTATTTATTTTTTAGAAGAACCAGCATTTTTTTCAGGAGAACCAGTATGTTTATTTTTTTAGAAGAACCAACATGTTTATTTATTTTTTAGAACCAGCATGGTTATTTATTTCTTTTAAAAGAACTAGCATGTTTATTTATTCTTTTAGATAACCAGCATGTTTATTTATCTTTTTAGAAGAACCAGCGTGTTTATTTATCTTTTTATCTTTATTTTATTTTTTATTTATTTATTTTTTTCTGATTCGCACTGCTAATTCTACCATTCGTTTCTCTAAATAATGAACGAACATTTGAATGTTGCAAACATTTTGTTGATGTTGCTTAAAATAAACTTTTTGTTATTTGATGGATATAGCTATATTCTATATTTTTTTCTCTTAATGTCCTTCTTCTTCTTAGTTCATTTACCACCAGGCAGGTGGGCGAGCGTCCAAACAAAATGACAGCTATCTGTTTTAAGCGAAAGTAAACAAAAAAAAAGCGTTATATTTGTCTTCATTGCTTTTAGTGGAATAAAAAATTAGAAAGAAAACACCACTTGCTTAAATTACATTCTCAGCTATACTAATCATCTAAAATTAGGCTTTATCTGTCAAACTTCACATTGAGAATCTGACACAACAACGCAGCAGATTTCTGATTGACGCGAAAAAATTATTATTTCTTCACAATATAACTAGAATTTTTTTTTTTGTTCACTGAAAGACTAAAGACCATTATTTACATTTAGATGAGTTATTTTTCTTATTTTTATCTCTGTCGAGAAATGTGCAGTCTCCCTTTTTATACAGAAAATCTTTATAAAATTGTGTACTTGTCCAACGCAGGATTTGAGTGTTCTCAGACTGTCTTCCTAACAGTTACCTTAAAGCATTTATTTTCTGTATACACACCGGTTTTAAGAGGTGAAGGATTTGTCATTCTAAATCAATTTACTTCGTTCTATTTTTTCCTTATCTTTCATGTGGGAAATGGGCGATCGATTCAAGTGGATAAGATAAATTTCCTGATCTTTCCCATTTTACTGTTTATTTTTTTACATAACCACAGATTCGTGTGAGTAAGAACCCCATTGAGTTAGCTTTATTTTCTCTCTCCCTTTCTCTCTAAGCATCTAGAACTTCTCCACCAAAGTTCCAGAGGTCCTTTATTCCTCACACCGTTGGATTGTGGAACAGTCTCCCTACTGAAGATTTCGTGCAATTGGAACTTCTTCAGAAGTTCAAGCAAAGATGCAATGTATTACTACCCTTATACAATTCTTCTTGCATTTTAATACAACTATTTTTTTTGTATTTTTTAATAAGAAATTCTTTGGAAGCTTGAATTTCAAGTCAATGGCCCCTTTGGTGGGTTTGTTCCATATGAATAGGTTTCACCTTCTGGATAATAATAATAATAATAATAATAATAATAATAATAATAATAATAATAATAATAATTAATAATAATAATCTTTGGAAGCCTGAATTTCAAGTCACTGGCCCCTTTGGTGGGCTTGTTCCATATGAACAGGATCCACCTTCTGAATAATAATAATAATAATAATAATAATAATAATAATAATAATAATAATAATAATAATAATAATAAATTCTTTGGAAGCCTGAATTTCAAGTCAGTGGCTCCTTTGGTGGGCTTGTTCCAATAACAGGATCCACCTTCTGATAATAATAATAATAATAATAATAATAATAATAATAATAATAATAATAATAATAATCTTTGGAAGCCTGAATTTCAAGTCACTGGCCCCTTTGGTGGGCTTGTTCCATATGAATAGGGTCCACCTTCTGAATAATAATAATAATAATAATAATAATAATAATAATAATAATAATAATAATAATAATAATAATAATAATAATAATAACTGTATACAAACCAGGAGAAAAGGGCTTTAGAGGAAAAAGAAAATGAATGCCTCACATAAGTAACATTCCAGAGAGAGATGTTTTCAAACGGAGGGGGAAAAAAATGCGACGCCAGGAAACAGGACTCCGTACATAAAAACAGGAAGAGAGGGGAGGGGAGAGGAAAGGAGGAACAGGAAGGCCCAGGATTTACGAGGGCGATCAACTACGAACGGAGGGGAAATGAAACACTGGAGGAAAAGTGGGCCTTCTTGTAGAGGGGAAACTTCGAGGGCCGTTCTATTCCAGAACAGTATTATTTGAAAAGTGTTCTGTTCTCCGTTAGTTAGGAAAAGGCTAAAGAAGAAGAAGAAGAAGAAGAAGAACAAGAAGAAAAAGAACAAGAAGAAGAAAAAGAACAAGAAGAAGAAGAAGAAGAAGGAGGAGGAGAAGGAGGAGGAGCTAAAGAAGAAGAAGAAGAAGAAGAAGAAGAAGAAGAAGAAGAAGAAGAAGAAGAAGAAAGAAGAAACGGCTAGAGGAGAAGAAGAAGAAGAAGAAGAAGAAGAAGAAGAAGAAGAAGAAGAAGAAGAAGAAGAAGAAGAAGAAGAATAAGCGGCTAAAGAAGAAGAGGAGGAAGAAGAAGAGACTAAAGAAGAAGAAGACGAAGAAGGAGAAGAATATTGAATTTACGCCAAAGACCAAGTGCTGGGACCTTTGAGGAGGCCATTCGGCTCTGAAACGGAAATTGACAATAGAGAGGTCTGAAAGGTGTAACAGGAGGAAAACCTTCTGCAGTTGCAATACGCAACAATCGTTAGGAGAGGATGGATAGCAAGATGGAAGAAAGAGAATATGAATGGAGGAGGTACAGTAACAGGAATGAAAGGAGTTGCAGCTAGGGGCCGAAGGGACGCTACAAAGAACCTAAGTAATGCCTACAGTGCATCGCGTGAGGTGCACTGGCGGCACTGCCCCCTACGTAAGAAGGGTGGCAAATATCTACACTTACTGGTCCGACTTATGAAAGGTCCTGTGCTGGAACAAGGTTGGCTTGATAATCCAACAAACAGCCTTCTAAAATAAGCAAATTCCTGGAAAGGTTCCAGCTAAAGAAGTTCAAGTCTTGGAAACGTTGTAGAATAAAAATGGCAGGGTCTGGAAAAGTTTTGCTAAAAGCTAATCCAACCTATAACCATCTACAGCAAGTGGATTCCTGGAAAAGTTCCAGCCAAAGATTTTCAAGTCCTGGAAACTTTGTAGAATAAAAAGGACACGGCCTGGAAAAGCTTTGCTAAAGGCTAATCCGACCTTCACCCATCTACAGTAAGTGGATTCCTGGAAAAGTTCCTGCCAAAGATTTTCAAGTCCTGGAAACGTAGTAAAATGAAAAGGACACGGCCTGGAAAAGTTTTGCTAAAGGCTAATCCAACCTACAACCATTTACAGTAAGTGGATTCCTGGGAAAGTTCCAGCCAAAGATTTTCATGTCCTGGAAACTTTGTAGAATACAAATGACAGGGTCTGGAAAAGTTTTGCTAAAGGCTAATCCAACCTACAACCATCTACAGTAAGTGGATTCCTGGGAAAGTTCCAGCCAAAGATTTTCAAGTCCTGGAAACGTAGTAAAATGAAAAGACACGGCCTGGAAAAGTTTTGCTAAAGGCTAATCCAACCTACAACCATTTACAGTAAGTGGATTCCTGGGAAAGTTCCAGCCAAAGATTTTCAAGTCCTGGAAACTTTGTAGAATACAAATGACAGGGTCTGGAAAAGATTTGCTAAAGGTTAATCCAACCTACAACCATCTACAGTAAGTGGATTCCTGGGAAAGTTCCAGCCAAAGATTATCAAGTCCTGGAAACTTTGTAGAATACAAATGACAGGGTCTGGAAAAGATTTGCTAAAGGTTAATCAACCTACAACCATCTACAGTGAGTGGATTCCTGGAAAAGTTCCAGCCAAAGATTTTCAAGTCCTGGAAACTTTGTAGAATACAAATGACAGGGTCTGGAAAAGATTTTCTAAAGGCTTAATCCAACCTACAACCATCTACAGTGAGTGGATTCCTGGGAAAAGTTCCAGCCAAAGATTTTCAAGTCCTGGAAACATTGTAGAATACAAATGACAGGGTCTGGAAAAGTGTTGCTAAAGGCTAATCCAACCTACAACCATCTACAGTAAGTGGATTCCTGGAAAAGTTCCAGCCAAAGATTTTCAAGTCCTGGAAACACTGTAGAATACAAATGACAGGGTCTGGAAAAGTTTTGCTAAAGGCTAATCCAACCTACAACCATCTACAGTAAGTGGATTCCTGGGAAAGTTCCAGCCAAAGATTTTCAAGTCCTGGAAACACTGTAGAATACAAATGACAGGGTCTGGAAAAGTTTTGCTAAAGGCTAATCCAACCTACAACCATCTACAGTAAGTGGATTCCTGGAAAAGTTCCAGCCAAAGATTTTCAAGTCCTGGAAACACTGTAGAATACAAATGACAGGGTCTGGAAAAGTTTTGCTAAAGGCTAATCCA
Organism: Macrobrachium rosenbergii; assembly: GCF_040412425.1. Lineage (NCBI taxonomy): Eukaryota > Metazoa > Arthropoda > Malacostraca > Decapoda > Palaemonidae > Macrobrachium > Macrobrachium rosenbergii. Next base: position 38,469,946 of record NC_089747.1, on the reverse strand, counting down.
ACCTACAACCATCTACAGTAAGTGGATTCCTGGGAAAGTTCAGCCAAAGATTTTCAAGTCCTGGAAACATTGTAGAATACAAATGACAGGGTCTGGAAAAGTTTTGCTAAAGGCTAATCCAACCTACAACCATCTACAGTAAGTGGATTCCTGGAAAAGTTCCAGCCAAAGATTTTCAAGTCCTGGAAACTTTGTAGAATACAAATGACAGGGTCTGGAAAAGTTTTCTAAAGGCTAATCCAACCTACAACCATCTACAGTGAGTGGATTCCTGGAAAAGTTCCAGCCAAAGATTTTCAAGTCCTGGAAACATTGTAGAATACAAATGACAGGGTCTGGAAAAGTGTTGCTAAAGGTTAATCCAACCTACAACCATCTACAGTAAGTGGATTCCTGGAAAAGTTCCAGCCAAAGATTTTCAAGTCCTGGAAACTTTGTAGAATACAAATGACAGGGTCTGGAAAAGTTTTCTAAAGGCTAATCCAACCTACAACCATCTACAGTGAGTGGATTCCTGGAAAAGTTCCAGCCAAAGATTTTCAAGTCCTGGAAACTTTGTAGAATACAAATGACAGGGTCTGGAAAAGTTTTCTAAAGGCTAATCCAACCTACAACCATCTACAGTGAGTGGATTCCTGGAAAAGTTCCAGCCAAAGATTTTCAAGTCCTGGAAACATTGTAGAATACAAATGACAGGGTCTGGAAAAGTTTAGCTGAATCCAACCTAAACCATCTACAGTAAGTTCAGGATGACAGACAAAGATTTTCAAGTCCTGAAACACTGTCTACAAATGAAATCTGGAAAAGTTTTGCTAAAGGCTAATCCAACCTACCACCATATACAGTAAGTGGATCCTGTTTTCAAGTCCTGGAAACACTGTAGAATAAAATGACAGGGTCTGGAAAGTTTTGCCTAATCCAACACAACCATCTACAGTAAGTGGATTCTGGAAAAGTTCAGCCAAAGATTTTCAAGTCCTGGAAACACTGTAGAATACAAATGACAGGGTCTGGAAAAGTTTTGCTAAAGGCTAATCCAACCTACAACCATATACAGTAAGTGGATTCCTGGGAAAGTTCCAGCCAAAGATTTTCAAGTCCTGGAAACAGATACAAATGACTTTCTGGAAAAGTTTTGTCTGGAATCCAACCTACAACCATCTACAGTAAGTGGATTCCTGAAAAGTTCCAGCCAAAGATTTTCAAGTCCTGAAACTTTGTAGAATACAAATGACAGGGTCTGGAAAAGTTTTCTAAAGCCTAATCCAACCTACAACCATCTACAGTATTCCTGGAAAAGTTCCAGCCAAAGATTTATGGCTAAGTCCTGGAAACATTGTAAATACAAAACTGACAGGGTCTGGAAAAGTGTTGCAAAGGTTAATCCAACCTACAACCATCTACAGTAAGTGATTCAAAAAGTTCCAGCCAAAGATTATCAAGTCCTGGAAACTTTGTAGAATTTTATTGTCTGGAAGGAAGTTTACAGAAAATAAAGTTCAGGATGACAGACAGGACAGAAAAGCCAGGTACAATACGTTTTCTTTTTAACACCAAAACTAAAAATGCCCCGAAGTTTCCACGGCAAATCGACTGTACAGCCCTTTTAATCAAAACCACCGAAAACAGATCTATCTTTCGATTCTGGATATAATGCTGTATGAGCTGCGCAAAACTTTAATCACGGCACGGTGGCGGCATAAAATATCATTGCCAGTATATGATTATGGAATATAGCTTAAATTTCAAAACATTTAGGAGGCTGACAATTTGTTGTTTGATTGGAGGGTGGATGATCAAATACCAATTTAATATTTTTAATGAAATCAATGTTTAAGATGTGAGTGACAGAAAAAGTGCGGACGGACAGATGCCGGCACAATCGTTTTCTTTTACAGAAAATCAAAAATGAGGGGGTGAATACTGCATTCCTTTTTCCATGAAAACATAGAACTTTGTTGCAAATTACCACTTTCATGCAAATTTAATGCACATCGCGCATAAAAGCACCATTAGTATATGTAATTAGAATATACTTACTTTACATTACATGACAATTTGTTGCATGTTTCACATAAAGGCACTTTAATATTTTTAATGAAAGGCAATGTTTATTTATGAGTGAATTATAGGGTATGCATATATATGCCATTTAATCATATTGATTCTTTATTCCAATGCAAAATGCTATGTGTGTGTGTGTATATATGTGTGTGTATATATATATATATATATATATATATATATATATATATATATATATATATATATATATATATATATATATATATATATACATATATATTTTTATATAATATATATATATATATATATATATATATATATATATATATATATATATAATCTCTCCGTCTGCCTACATTCCTACCTTGCTAACTGTCAGTCAGTTTCTCCTCAATACATTCCCTCTTGTACTCGTCCTGACATTGCCCATGTCTGCTTACTTAGCACTGTCAATGTTGACAGAAGAACGAACTCTCCCCCACCCCCGTCATTCTTCCTACTCATGAAATACGAGTAAAAATGGAACATCAGTACAAATGAGGACGTGAATTCATGAGGTGCATAAAATGGCTTCAGGTAATTGGCACGCTTATTTTTTTTATATAATTATGATATGAGAGAATGTAAAAAGTTACTGTGGTATTTTTTTTTTCAGGGGATTGGTATAATGAATATCTTATCTCGCTTACTCTTTTCAACATAATTCTTTTTTTCTATCTCTCTCTCTCTCTCTCTCTCTCTCTCTCTCTCTCTCTCTCTCTCTCTCAGACACACACACTTCCCTCTCTCTCTCTTTCTCAGACACACACACACACACACACACTCCCTCTCTCTCTCTCTCTCTCTCTCTCACACACACACACTCTCCTTCTCTCTCTCTTTGTCTCTCAGACACACACACACTCTCTCTCTCTCTCTCTCTCTCTCTCACACACACTGTCTCTCTGTCTCTCTCTCTCTCTCTCTCTCTCTCTCTCTCTCTCACACACACACACACACTCTCTCTCTCTCTCTCTCTCTCTCTCTCACACACACACACACACACACACTGTCTCTCTCTCTCTCTCACACACACACTGTCTCTCACACACACACTCTCTCTCTCTCTCTCTCTCTCTCTCTCTCTCTCTCTCTCTCTCTCTCTCTCTCTCTCTCTCTCTCTCTCTGGTATATACGACAGCAGTAGAGCAATAGATATACTCAATTTAGATTTCCAAAAGACCTTTGACGAAGCTCCACACAAGAAACTACTGATAAAAGTTAGAGCTTTAGGAACTGTAGGAGAAATAGCAGACAGGATTGAAGCTTGGTTTAATTAACAGAAACAGAGAGTCGCAATAAACGGTGAAGAAGAAATAGCAGACAGGATTGAAGCTTGGTTAATTAACAGAAACAGAGAGTCGTAATAAACGGTGAAGAATCAGAATGGGCAGATGTGACAAGCGGAGTTCCTCAGGGTTCTGTCCTTGGCCCGCTCTTGTTTTTTTATTTACATTAATTTCACTGATGTAGGCTTAACTAGCAGGATAGCCAAATTTTCAGATGACTCCAAACTAGGTGTAAATGCAGCAGACCCAGATACAGTGGAAAGTTTAAGAAATGGTCTAAGGAAAATAGGAGAGTGGTCAAAAAGATGGCAAATGCCTTTTAACTCGGATAAGTGTGAAGTGTTACCAATAGGAACAAACAACCCTCATGCTAACTCCATGCTGCTTGGGAATGACATAAATAGTGTGGAACAAGAAGAGGACCTTGGAGTCATTATTACCAAGGGCTTAAAATCCAAAAAACAGTGCATAAAAGCTGAAAAGAAGGCACAGAAACTAGTGGGATACATGAAGAGGCAGTTCAAATACAGAAACAAGGAAACGGTGCTGCAGCTCTACACATCAGTAGTTAGACCTCATCTTGACTATGCAGTGCAGTTTTGGTCACCAACGCTAAGAAAGGACATCAACAGATTAGAAGAGCCACAAAGTTAATTCCACCCTTCAGGCAAATAGGTCACCAAAGACGACTAGAGAGACTGAACATGTATGGCTTAGAAACACGACGGTTGCGAGCGCAGCTCATAGAAACATTCAAAATAGTGAAAGGCATCACAAAAGTAGACAGTAACCTCTGCACAGTGAATGAGAACCAGACGAGAAATAATGGATGGAAACTAGAACTCATTGTGGGAACTTCTTCACGTACAAGATACGTGACACAAGGAATAAACTCCCACCAGAAGTTGTAAATAGCAACAGTGTGGAAAAAGTTTAAAAGTTTAACAAAAATCTCTGTGAATGAACAGTAACCTAATCTCTCTCTCTCTCTCTCTCTCTCTCTCTCTCTCTCTCTCTCTCTCTCTCTCTCTCTCCAGCTAAATAAGCCTTTTGCAGCGTCGAGTTAACACCACAGGCTGAATTCAAGCCTGGGAAACCAAGTGTTCGATATCGGGTTCTCACTAAAAGCATTTAAATTTCAATATTTGTTAAGATGGGGAGGACAGTGAGATGGAAGAAAGACAATATGAACGGAGGTGCAGTAAAAGTAATGAAAGAGGTTGCAGCTAGCGGCCGAAGAGACGCTGCACAGAACATTCAGTAATGCCTACAGTACACCGCATGAGGTGCATTCTGTTCATTTAATAAATTATTAATTATTATAAATTATTATTACATACAGATGTTCAAGTCACATGAATTTTATAGTGATTCTTGATTGATAATGACTGTAATGCATCAGAGAAGAGACGAGACGTCAGTGCTTGGACTGCCTTATTTTGTCATTGATTTATTATTATTATTATTATTGGTGGTATTTCTTCTTTTTTCTTTTTTTGACATGAACAATTCATAAGGATCAAACCCACCAAAGGGGCCACTGACTTGAAATTCCAGAAGCTTCCTAAGAATATGATGATGCCCATTAGGAAGAAGTAACAGGAAGTAAAGGGAAATGATGAATATAAATAGATAAAAGCAATAAAACTATCTGGGTCTCGAAAGAGGAAAGTCAGACTTAGCACTCCATAACCAATCCTTTCATTAAATCTGTTTGAAACATCGCAAAGAAATTATGACAATAGTAAATAAATCAAATTAAGAAAACTATTTGGCCCTCAAAGAGAATACCCGGACGTGGCATTCCACGCCCTAACTTCCCATTAAATCTGTCTGGAACTGAATTTGGTCCAAAGACCACACCAGCCTTCCCATTCCTTCTCCACTGGCCAAACCGCCTCCTCTACCGAGGTGACCAGTTTTCAATAATTGTATTTCACTTCGGCAAACTCAATTATCACACGGCGGAGCGGAGGCAGAGAGAGAGAGAGAGAGAGAGAGAGAGAGAGAGAGAGAGAGAGAGAGAGAGGCTTCCTCCACTTAGTCGCGGCCCTTTTGTTAAGGAGGATATCGGGGGAATGGCAGGGGGGGGGAGGGGGGGGGTTCTTCCCTACTTTGCCAAATCAGGGACGTGGGTTTACATACACATGTCTCTGATAGGGTTCATCTTCTTTATAATAATAATAATAATAATAATAATAATAATAATAATAATAATAATAATAATAATAATAATACTCAAAGATGGAGATAGGGCAAATCATGATCAGGAACAATTTACAACAGAGGACCAGGAGGAGGTGGTCAGAGAAATAATGAATCATGAATAAGACAAGGGATGAACTGGAAACGACCAATGATAGGGTACCAGTCAAGTGTAAGAATCGAACCTTTTGTAAAACTGACAAGATAAGGAAAGGAGCAGATGTTGTGCTGTCAACAGTTGGTTAAAAACATAGAGAACTCAATTCACAAAGAGAAGAATAAAGGTACGAGCAAGTTTCTGAGTAACAGTGCCTTATGTCGCATGTGAGAGGTCTCTGATACGTCAGGAAACTATGACAGAAGATTCTCTGACAACTGACGGAAGAATTTGCCAGACGACAGTGATGCAGGTGAAAAAAAAAGTTAAGTATATGTTAGTTTAACCAGACCACTGAGGAGCTGATTAACAGCTCTCCTATGGCTGGCCCGAAGGATCAGATTTATTTTACGTGGCTAAGAACCAACTGGTTACCTAGCAACGGGACCTACAGCTTATTGTGGAACTCTAGATGTTGTCTTATGGGACAGATGCTGGGGAACAATAATAAAAGAAATTGAATTGAAGGGATTTGATAGAGAAAAAGCTGAATAAATTCGACTGTGATGCAAGTGAGCTCTAAATCAACAAATAAATAAAAATATATTAAAATGCAAGGGGAATAACATTAGGGTAATAAGTGCATCTTTGTTTCACCTTTTGTGAAGTTCCAGTCATACGACATCTTAGTTTCTCGAAAAACTGAGACCTGGGGTTTGAAATTTAGGTTTTCATACAAGAATATTAAGAAAAAAAATACAAAATACTAAAGACTTCAGGCTGAAAGCTTATACTCTGTCCTCACCTCCGACAGATACTCGGATGGTCCGTGTTTCCCTAGTCAATATTGACGTAGCTTACAAAGTTAAGGTATGCGCCCGGAGTGAAAGACAAGAGAAGTTTTGATGGAACGGGGAGAGAGAGAGAGAGAGAGAGAGAGAGAGAGAGAGAGAGAGAGAGAGAGAGAGAGAGAGAGAGAGAGAGAGAGGCAATCTCGATCTAAAGGAAGAGAAGTAGGGTGAGAGAGAGAGAGAGAGAGAGGCAATCTCGACCTAAAGGAAGAGAAGTAGTAGAGAGAGAGAGAGAGAGAGAGGAAGAGAGAGTATATATAGAGAGAGAGAGAGAGAGAGAGAGAGAGAGAGAGAGAGAGAGAGAGATTTAACCTAGGGAAAGCAGGGAAGTAGAGTAGCAGAGAGAGAGAGAAAGTGAGAGACTTTACATAAGGGAAACAAAGAAGTAGGGTTAAAGAGAGAGAGAGAGACAGATTTAACCTAGGAAAGCAGGGAAGTAAGTAGAGAGAGAGAGAGAGAGAGAGAGAGAGAGAGAGAGAGAGACTCTACATAAGGGAAACAAAGAAGTAGGGTTAAAGAGAGAGAGAGAGAGAGAGAGATTTAACCTAGGGAAAGCAAGAAAGTAGATTAGGAGAGAGAGAGAAAGTGAGAGACTCTACCTAAAGGAAACAAAGAAGTAGAGTTAAAGAGAGAGAGAGATTCAACCTAGGGAAACAGAGAGAGAGAGAGAGAGAGAGAGAGAGAGAGAGAGAGAGAGAGAGAGAGAGAGAGAGAGAGAGATAGTAAGATACAAGAAACCACTACTATTCTAAATTGTCTGAGAATTGGGATTCCACTTTTTAGTTTTCTGTAAAAGAAAACTGTTTTCTGTGCAGGGTATAATGCTGTATGAAGCTCTCAGCCACGGCCATGAAACTCTCAGCCGCGGCCCATGAAACTTCCACCCACAGCCCTGTGGACAGACGCACGATTATGGCTAACTTTAACTTTAAATAAAATAAAAACTACTGTGGCTAGAGGGCTGCAATTTGGTATGTTTGATGACTGGAGGGTGGATGATCAACATACCAATTTGCAGCCCTCTAGCCTCCTCGGTAGTCTCAAGGTCTGAGGGCGGACGGACGGACGGACGGACGGGCAAAAAGCCATGTCGATAGATTTTCTTTCGCGGGAAACTAAAGCCCCTCCCAGGAGAAACCGAGTTATAGATAACACCGGTTGAAAGTCAGTTTGGAAACTGAGATGGGGCGGCCATTCCCAGCCAAATGGAATCGATTTATTTCCCGAGATGTCGAAACCCGATAAGGAACCATAAGAGCAAAATGGAGACTTTATGCGTCTCTATTTTCATTCCATTACCAGAGTCACGACGAATTTTCTGGGCGATTTGCTTTTGTTTGTTTTTTTTGGGAAAAGGAAAAACGTAAACCGATTTTGATCTCGAAGGGACCATGAATTGTTTTGTTGCGTTTTATTGACTTCTCAGTGTCTTCGGCGCGATCGAGTTTTCTTTACACCCACTACAGTGTATAATCAAGGCCACCGAAAACAGATGGTCTCGGTATAATGCTGTATGAGCCGCGGCCCATGAACCTCTCAGCCGGCCGGGGTGGACTGTGTTAGTCGAATTGCCATAAGCACGATTATGTCTAATTTTAACCTTAAATAAAATAAAATCTACTGAGGCTAGATGGCTGCCATTTGGTATGTTCGATAACTGGAGGGTGGATGGTCAACATACCAATTTGCAGCCCTCTAGCCTCAGTAGTTTTTAAGATCTGAGGCCGGACAGAAAAAGTGTGGTGGACAGACAAAGCCGGCACAACAGTTTTCTTTTACAGAAAAATAAAAATGAAAAAAAGGAAATAAAAAAAGAAACGAAAAAGGAAAGCTAGGAAGAAACCTCTGAATAATATTATTTCATTTAGTTCTAATTTACATAAATACAAACAGCAAAATTTCTCATAATATTTATACTTTGATAGATTTCCTGTTTCCCTGCCGGTAAGAAACGCTTAAAGCATTGCCCCAATCGTCCCCTAACCCCCCCCCCAAAAAAAGAAAAAACTAAATAAATAAATCAAAAGAGAAAACGAGGAAAGAATCTTTGAGAGAAACTTTCGGCTAAATGCTTCCAATTACGCCCGGATGTTTTCTGTGGTCCTTGGATAATTTGTACGCGTATATGGCAACACCGCAGCCTTTTTCAAAAACGCCTTAGAAAATGTATTGTACGCGCAGAACTCCATTCCCGCCTCACACAAACGTACCCACCTAAAGGGAAGGCCTCTGAAAAGGCGGCTTTAGCTAAATGTACCAATTACGTCCCAAAACCTGGATTTTCTTCTATTTTTTTCCGGGGTCCTTTGAGGTGGCTGCCTGGGACTCGTTAAGATTCTGAGGTTCACTCAAGAAATTTCTTTAATGTCTCCAACGAATCGATACCTGGGAATGAATGGGCTCCTAAATTCTATACTGTGGCTACTTTTTTTTGCCACTATATTATTATTATTATTATTATTATTATTATTATTATTATTATTATTATCATTATTAACCCTATTATTATTATTATCTATCACCTCAGAATGAACACCTATTCATTCCATACTATACCTGAGAATTCTTGCCATAATGCTATTACAACTATTATTATTATTATTATTATTATTATTATTATTATTATTATTATTATTCAGAAGACGAAGAACCCTATTCATATGGAACAAGCCCACCAAAGGGGCCACTGCCTTGAAATTCAAGCTTCCAAGGAATACGGTGTTCATTAGAAAGATGTGAAACATTCTCTCTCTCTCTCTCTCTCTCTCTCTCTCTCTCTCTCTCTCTCTCTCTCTCTCTCTCTCTCAGACTAGAGACAATTGTCCCCAACTGGAATAACTAAGTAAAAAAGTGTGATATATCTCAGGCTTCTCTTTCTCTCTTCTTATTCTTCTTCTTCGACACGCCTCTCTCTCTCTCTCTCTCTCTCTCTCTCTCTCTTCTTCTTCTTCTTCTTCTTCTTCTTTCTACACGACTCTCTCTCTCTCTCTCTCTCTCTCTCTCTCTCTCTCTCTCTCTCTCTCTCTCTCTCTCTCTCTCTCTCTCTCTCCAACAATTTCCTATAAAAATTATAAACAGTCACCATACCCCCTTCAAAACTCTCTCTCAAGTGCTTGTAGCTTTAATAAAATCCCTCTCTCTCTCTCTCTCTCTCTCTCTCTCTCTCTCTCTCTCTCTCTCTCTCTCTCTCTCTCTCTCTCTCCAGCAATTTCTTGATAATGGATGCCAAACGCGGAGCGAGAGCAGGAGACTTAACTTCTGGCAGACGGCAGTTATCAGCGATCAAAATTTGTTTGTAACTCGGAGGAAGATCTCGAGAGAAAAGTGCAGGACGGAACTTCGACGGGATCTCGGACCTGTTTGCCTCGACGTCGCGATGGAGGAAGGAGGAATAAAAGAGAGAGAGAGAGAGAGAGAGAGAGAGAGAGAGAGAGAGAGAGAGAAGGGGAAGAGAGAGAGAGGAAGGATTGAAGGGGGAGAGAGAGAGAGAGAGAGAGAGAGAGAGAGAGAGAGAGAAGGATTGAAGGAGAGAGAGAGAGAGAGAGAGAGAGAGAGAGAGA
>NC_089747.1:38447380-38449880 GCF_040412425.1 Macrobrachium rosenbergii | reverse complement strand
CCATAGCCTGTGAAGGACCCAGGCTAATTCACCAGGTCCATCACACCCAGTGAATTTTCCAGCATTGCTGCTGAACCCAGGTTTAGCAGTCAGGTGCGGCAGGCTCTCACAGCCATATTCCAACATATAAATTGCACTACCATCACAACAAGGTCTGGCCAAGTGAGTGAAGCTAGTGCCGTACGAAAACCCCTACAGTTAGAGACAATAAGGGTTTCCTCATGCATTCATCTTCTGTATACATCAATACAAGTTCAGCAGAGCAGCAAAAAAATGCATTCCCAGATGAACCTAGAGGAATAACGAGCAGACTGCCCACCCGAGATGAACCATGTTGCCTGCCACAACCGCAGTAGATGGCTGATCAAGTAGATTTTACTTCACAGACCAAACTACCGGTAAGAAGTTCCTGGTGGACACAGGTGCCGTGAAATCCATTGTTCCAGCATCACTGGCAGAGCACTGAATGCCCCCCAGAAGCTGACATACTACCCGTGGCCATAAATAGTAACCTCATAAAATCATAGAGCCACTGGTCCCTCATCCTCCATCTCATGAATGCCTGGTAATGAAAGCATTTGCTTTAAGTTTGTCTTGAATAGTTCAGAAAAAGCTGAAGAAGACCTTAGTGCAGGTCGAAAGCTCCTGTTTTGTATTTACTCACTTAAACTCGGTTGCATACAGTGGCTTTTTCTTAACCATCACATGAGGAATGAATACCAGTGGTGGATTTCATCACAGACGACCTCCAAAAACCTCTGTACAGTGGCTACTTCTTCAGAAACTCCTGGCTGGTGGATGTCATCACCTCTCGCTGCCTCCTGTACCTTGATTATTTCTCTTTCCAGACTGCACCATTCACCAGTGGGTCCAATAAGCCTTCCGTCTCTTCAGTAGGCCCCCAGGACCTGCCTACACACCTTCTTACAAGAATTCCCTGATATCTTTAAACCCAAGCTCAAACAAACTCCTGTCATACCAGCAGTGCTGGGAAGCTAAGAAATTCACAATCTCGTGAAAAATGGTTTGTGTAATAAAAATCCACAATTATATAGTAAAATGTATGACTATGTAAAAGACAAGAGCAAAGACTTGAACGTCTGAATGGTGTTCCTCGTCAGTATTTTAACGTAATTATTTATTATTTCATGAGAAGAAACCCATTCACATGGGACAAGCCCACCAAAGGGGCCATTGACTTGAAATCCTTTAAGCTTCCAAAGAATGTTGGTTCAACCTCCCACCGCTGCAGCAGACCCCTACACTGCAGCAGTAACTGATCACGATACAGAGCCAGTGATTTTTCGTCAGAGTGGCATACCAAGACGCTAGCCTCCATACCAGAGGACTGGTAAACACTACATAGTTGTATAGTCTACTTTCTACAAAGTTGTATAGTCTACTACGTAATTATGGGTTTTTTAGTACTAATAATAATAATAATAATAATAATAATAATAATAAATAATAATAATAAATGAAACAAATCCACAGTTATGTATGGGTACACATACAGTATTTAGAAGAAACAATTCTGTAGAAATTCATTTCTGAACATATTTACCCAAACATAACTGTGGATTTGTTTCTCCATTTCAGGGCTAATGCTACTATGAGTATTTAAAATAATAATAATAATAATAATAATAATAATAATAATAATAATAATAATAATAATAATAATAATAATAATAATAACGGCACTGACGCTTTCAAACAGTACAGGGAAATCTTCCTATTTACCCAGAATTTCCGGAAAAAATATTCCGGGATCAAATCTCCGAATAAAATGATACCGTTTTCAGACCAATTTCCCGGTAGACCCAAGGCGGTGGTCATGATATTGGCACTTAACTCTGTTAGGTGGCCGTGGCCGTACCCACTCTCACTCTCTCTCTCTCTCTCTCTCTCTCTCTCTCGGCAAGACTATAGAAGGTGCAATAACAAAGTTATTCTTTGAAGTGGAGGTTAAATTCAGTTACAGATAAAGTGGACTGAAGGATTTCTCAGTCTATAAGAGAACATACCTATTAGAAGGAAGCTGAGATATATATACTTATATCAGTATATTGCATCATTGTGACCCATGACCACGGGTATAGTGTTGACCCATCTATTGCCCATGGGTGTGATATAAAAAAAAAAAAGTAAAAAAATACGTCGAAATTCCTTCGGCGCAATCGACTTTTCTGTACAGCCGCTACAGCGTATAATCAAGGCCACCGTAAATAGATTTATTTTTCGGCGGTCTCGCTATAATGCTGTGTGAGCCGCGGCCCATGAAACTCTAACCACGGCCAATTGGTAGCCTATCCTATACTGTTGCCAGAAGCATGATTATGGCTAATTTTAACCTTAAATAAAATAAAAATTACCGGGGCTAGAGGGCTGCAATTTGGTATGTTTGATGATTGGAGGGTGGATGATCAACATACCAATTTGCAGCCCTCTAGCCTCCTCAGTCGTTTTCGGACAGACAAGGCCGGCGCAGTAGTTTTCT
>NC_089747.1:38432380-38442380 GCF_040412425.1 Macrobrachium rosenbergii | reverse complement strand
TTTTCATCACTTTCTTTGAGAACTCAGGACTACAGAACACAATCTACAGAGATGATAAAATGAGCATTCCTTAGGCCGACTGCTGGATGGGGTACCTGATGACGTCACGGAACTTATGCCTCTCAGCGGGGGAGGGGGGGTCTCCCCAGATTGACCCACCCCAGATCTCTACCCAAATTGACTCATACCTGGGCTGGCCTGTCAGATCCTGAACCGATTCATGAACTTCCTCTGAAATCCCTTGAACCTACAAAGTAGGGAGGGAAATGGTCCCCTTTGAGTTCTCTCAACCCCTGAAACCCTAATCCAACCCCTAATCCTCCCCACACCCCCTAAAAGGTCTGTGGGTTCCTTCCACCTCATTTTCCCAAATTTACTCACCCCAGATCTCCCCAAATTGACTCATCCCTTTGAAATCCCTTGAACCCACAAAGTAGGGAGGGAGATGGTCCCCTTTGAGTTCTCTCAACCCCTGAAACCCTAATCCAACCCCAAATCCTCCCCACACTCCCTAAAAGATCTGTGGGTTCCTTCCACCTCATTTCCATACAAATGGAAGGAGGAAGCGAAGTTTTATGGGGAAAATATGCGGATGCGAAGCTTTTAATCGCTTGTTCGGGTAAATGTGGGACATTAACTGCTATGGAGAATCATGGCTTCTGGCGGTCTTATAGAGGATGTTTTCGTGTTGCTATGCTGTGGGTTATGTATATATGTATGTATATGTTATGTATGTATGTATGTATGTATGGATGTATGTACGTTTGGGAAAGTGTTTGGGAAATAAGTTTGACACCTAAACGTTTCACCGGAGGATTAATATATCATCCAATCCAAAGGAGGTTTATGATCATCGCCGAAAATGAGTTCGTGAGTCGCTAATAAGAGAGAGAGAGAGAGAGAGAGAGAGAGAGAGAGAGAGAGAGAGAGAGAGAGAGAGAGAGAGAGAGAATGTGGAAAACTGACCTGCAAAAACTTGTACTGAATTAATGCTCTCTCTCTCTCTCTCTCTCTCTCTCTCTCTCTCTCTCTCTCAAAATGGGTAGATTCAAAATGGACACAGCAATCATATATATATATATATATATATATATATATATATATATATATATATATATATATATATATATATATATAATTTATATATATATATATATATATATATATATATATTATATATTATATATAATTTGGAACCCTCATCACTCTGTCCTGTCCCCACCCACTAAATGATAATCAAGAATAAACTGAAGAGAAACCTGATGATAAAAACAGATAAATAAAATAATAGTGTCGAGGAAAAATAAAAAAATAAACCTCTGCTTGTGTCCTATAGTTATAAGTGGAACCAGTCATGACAGGACCAGGTTCAAAAGCAAGGAACTTCGGCGCAATCGAGTTTTCTGCACGGCGTATAATCAAGGCCACCGAAAATAGATCTATCTTTCGGTGGTCTCGGTATAATGCTGTATGAGCCTGTCCTATATCGTTGCCAGAGGGACGATTATGGCTAACTTTAACCTTAAATCAGATAAAAACTACTGAGGAGGCTTAGAGGGCTGCAATTTGGTATGTTTGATGATTGGAGGGTGGATGATCAACATACCAATTTGCAGCCCTCTAGCCTCCTCAGTAGCTTTTGAAGATAAGAGGGCGGGGAGAAAAAGTGCGGACAGGAAAAAGTGCAGGCAGAAAAAAGTGCAGGCAGAAAAAAGTGCAGACAGAAAAAAGTGCAGACAGAAAAATACAGACAGAAAAAAGTGAAGACAGAAAAGAGTGACGACAGAAAAAGTACAGACAGAAAAAGTGCGTATAGAAAAAAGTGCAAAGAGAAAAAGTGCAGACAGAAAAAAGTGAAGACAGAAAAGGGTGACGAGAGAAAAGAGTACAGACAGAAAAAATACAGACAAAAAAAGTGAAGACAGAAAAAAGTCCAGACAGGAAAAAGTCCAGACAGAAAAAAGTGCAGACAGAAAAAAGTGCAGACAGGAAAAAGTCCAGACGGGAAAAAGTCCAGACAGGAAAAAGTCCAGACAGGAAAAAGTCGACAGGAAAAAGTCCAGACAGGAAAAAGTCCAGACAGGAAAAAGTCCAGACAGAAAAACTCCAGACAGGAAAAAGTCCAGACAGGAAAAAGTCCAAACAGAAAAAAGTGCAGACAGAAAAAGTCCAGACAGAAAAAAGTCCAGACAGGAACAGATAAAACGCCACCCTACAATAGTTATCCTCTACAGAAAACTAATAGAAAGCTGTTGATGAAAACAAACCTTGAATAATATAGCCACTGGAATGACCTCCTGCAGATTCACTTTTCACTAATCATTTTCAATGATTCGTTACAGAAGCCGTGATTCGTGGAGAGGAAGACGGACGTGATTCCCGGAGTGGAAGACAGGCAGTCTGTCAAAGAATACTTCGTACTTCACGTCAGGGATCTGGAATATACAAGAAATCTATTAAAAATATATATATAAATGTCATCAGGGGGAAATTAATATTGGGATGAAATATAAAAACGGAATACGTATATACACACAATTATGAATCTCTCTCTCTCTCTCTCTCTCTCTCTCTCTATATATATATATATATATATATATATATATATATATATATATATATAGATATATATTATCAAATATAAATATATTACTAAAAGTCATGATGTGATATATATGATATATATATAGAGAGAGATATATAGATAGAGAGATATAGAGATAGAGATAGAGAGAGAGAGAGCTGAAACACGAACGTAAAACTTCCTTTAAACTTATCAAATAAAAAACTTACTAAAAGAAAAGGCCACGGAAAGAGAGAGAGATCTGAGAGAGAGATTCCTTCGCTTTCAGAGTGAATTTCAATTCCTTTCTTCTCTCTCTCTCGAGAGAGAAGTTAAATAAAATCATGTCTCTTGAGGCAGTTTTCTATTTGATAATTCTCTCTCTCTCTCTCTCTCTCTCTCTCTCTCTCTCTCTCTCTCTCTCTCTCTCTCTCTCTCTCAAATAGAAACAAGAGGCCTAATACGATATGTATTTTAATGCAGTTCATAAGAGAGAAGTAAATGTTAGTTGTCTAAACATAGAGATTCTAGAGAGAGAGAGAGAGAGAGAGAGAGAGAGAGAGAGAGAGAGAGAATATGTTTCTCAATCTTTCTTCTCTCTTATGAACTGCTTACATCATGACTCTTAGGTTTTAGGCCATTTGATTCTCTCTTCTCTCTCTCTCTCTCTCTCTCTCTCTCTCTCTCAGAGAAGTGGCTTCACATCATGACTCTCAGGTTTCTATTTGAAGGAAGAATTCTCTCTCTCTCTCTCTCTCTTTTCTCTCTCTCTCTTCTCTTTCAGTTTCACATCATGACTCTCAGGTTTCCATTTGTTCTCTGTTTCAGCTCTTTCTCTCTCTCCCTCACCTCTCTCTCTCTCTCTCTCTCTCTCTCTCTCATACAAGTGGCCTCATATCATGCCTCTTAGTCTTTTATTTAACTCTCTCTCTCGTCCCCCAACTCCACCCCATTCTCTCTCTCTCTCTCTCTCTCTCTCTCTCTCTCTCTCTCTCTCTCACACACACACACACACACACACACACACACACCCTGACTTTTCTTAATTTTAAAGTGGTTCCAAGTCTGTCAATATCATTCCATTTTGTCAGGTTACTAATGCTGAACTGAACTGAATATAGAATTTAGGCCAAAGGCCAAGCACTGGGACTTATGAGATCATTCAGTGCTGAAACGGAAATTTAACAGTAAAAGGTCTGAAAGGTTTAACAGGTGGAAAACCTCAAAGCAGTTGCACTATGAATCAATTGTCAGGAGAGGGTGGGAAGTAAGATGGAAGAGAATATGAAAGGAGGTACAATAAAAGGAACGAAAGAGGTTGCAGCTAGGAGCCGAAGGGACTCTGTATAGAACCTTAAGTAATGCCGACAGTGCACCCCTACGGGGTCTGCCAGAAATAAAGCAATTAAAATCCTTACTAAAAACTATCAACAATCATGAAAATAATAGATTTTGTTCGATAATTTCGTCTATTTTTGCTCCTGAATGTCCATAAATAATAATAAATATTCTATGATTTGGGAAATTAATTTAACTCATATTTTGGCCCTTCTGTAACCAATTATTTGCTTCTAATATACAAGGGCTTTACCCTAATAACACAAATTGCTGTTTACCTACTTACTGTGATTACTCAAGATAAACTTGAGTGAATTAGTTAAAAGCACTCATATCCGTCACAATATGCTCTTACAATAACCATCATAATAGCTAGGCAGATCTTAACTTAATGCTTCTCTGCGTGTAATCAATTAACATATGAACAGCCCACTGGTAGTTTGAAATGTTTTAACTTTTTCCCCTTTCCAGATTTTTCGGACTCACAGTTTTCCTAGTCATTAGTTTCTCTAGATATCTAAGGTTCATTTTCCCTTCTTTGATGTTTTCACCTAACCGTCAACTTCATATTCATTTTAAATTTCTCGTGGCCAGGAGTATTTTCCAAATACCAATCAGTTTCTGTATATTAATTATACCTTCCGTGTGCTAAGGTTCCTATTCTAGACTTAGGCCGGGAACCCGAGAGCCACATATAGTCTATAGCGTAATTCTTCAAAAGTCTATTAATAAAATTTGATTAATGTAGTTAATGGTAACGACTGAGTCTAGACCTTTGTGTAATTCTACAAAAGTTAATAAAATCTGATTAATGTAGTTAATGGTAACGACTAAGTCTAGCTTTTTGTGTAATTCTATAAAAGTCTTGATAAAACTTGACTGACTAATGTATAAAATGCGTAACAGCAGAGGTCCTTTGAGATATTCACATTTTTTACGTTCATTCCACGAAGCTTTTCTGTAGAATTGTCCTAAAGTCCTTTTGATAAACTGCAATAGTTTAGTAGTTTGTGGCCTGCACGTGTGTAGTTCCCTAGCCTAAGTCGCTCCTAATACCAGGCGATTCTACATTTAGCCTAGATTATTCGGCCTCGCATCTAAAATATCTTAAAAGTATCCTTTACTTTAAATATACAATGATATCCACTTCTGTTGTAACGTAACTACTGCAGTATTTATTGTTTATCGTCTTCTGCTGTACTCTTGAATGCCTAAATTATTAACCTCCAAAAATTCCTCCTCATTCTTAAGTTAACTTTATACTATTTTTTTAGATATATTTACTAGCCTCTTGCTCAATGATTCCTGTTCTGTTGTATTGTTGATGTCTTCTGCACTCTTTAATGCTTAGATTATTCACCCTATCAAAAATCCCTGACCATTAGTTTCCCATTCTCTACCTTTTTTTTTTTATATTTACTACCCTCTTACTCAATTTTCCAGTTCTGTTGTAGTGTAACTAGTTATATTCATTGTTGCAATAATCTAATGCTGTACCCATATCCTGAATATAAATTGGTGCAACTTTCTTCTGTACATTTAATCTTTGGTGGCATCGGTAAACTGCGCTCAAAATGCGAAACTATTCTCACTGCCAAATTTTGACTTTCCTTGTTCTGCCCATTACGTAATTAATAGAAGACCCTACTCTGCCCATTACGTATATTATAAATAACTTTCTACATAAGGAAAGCATTGACAATGTCTCTCCCTCAATTCCCTATTTAGCACATTGCATTAAAAGACCCTATTCTGTCAATTACATATATTAAAAAAAAAAAAAAAGTCTCCAAGTTAGAAAGCATTGACGGAATTTCCTTTATCTCAATTCTGGCCGTTCGTCTCCATGTTTATCACTCATTCAGCTGTGGAAAATTAAAGTTTTTTTTCTTCTCTCTAAACCTTTCTCAGCTAGCAATTCACTTCCATCAATGAAAGTTCTGAGTCTACCATCCTTACAGCAGGATATATCACCCTGTCTCAAATGAAAAGCCAATTCAACCTACGGTTTGATTGTTTCATTACTTCGCTTATGTCCTAGTTTCTCTATTGCAAAATTTCAGACTTCTTTCTCTGCCATATTCACTTTTATTATTCGTCTAAAACTGATTTTAAGTTCCTAAATCTGAATAAGATACAAATTCTAAAAAGTAAAAATACTATTCAAAGCTAATGTCATGAAAAGTGTTTCCAAGATCAATAATGTTTGTTCTCACATTCAATCAGCAACCTGCCCATGATCACCGAATTAGTTTTACTAGCTTTTACTTGAAAAGTAGGTTGTTTCAGAATAGTTAACACCAAATCGAAAGTCTGTTCTACAGAGTATTTCTCGGGATGGCTGTTAACTATGCACTAAACACTACTGATTACTGAAACTTGTCCAATCAGTATAGTAAGGCTATCTGCTAGTACAGAGACTATGAAACTATTGATAGCCACTAATGACCACAATAAAAGGACATTGAAATTTATGTAATCATTACAGAGTTATCTGATGGTTACCCGATAGATATGATGGTTACCTGATAGTATTGAGAAAAACTTGATGGCCACTACAACGAACAATCTCAATTTTTATACCATGAATTTTAGATATGTTATGGATTGCCAGATTAAATACTTCAAGGAACACCAGTTTCAGTTTTTATACCATGAATTTTAGATATTTTATGTTATAAACTGCCAGATTAAATACTTCAAGGAACACCAGTTTCAATTTTTAAAGTATTGAATTTTAGGAATAACTCAGACCTTATTCAAGAACAGCAACTTCAAATTCCTGCATAGTTTGAAAATTTAATAAGACCTAATTATTCATTCCATGTTTGTACCAGCCAAGGATTTGCTCATAAGTGAGTCTTTTTGCAGGCTATTATAGTCAATTATGCGGGAAAACTTACTTGTCCTATTACTGACAAGGGTATATAGCTAGTATGCTCACATTCCATTTTCAATTCAGACACTGGATAGGGTTACAGAACAGAATACAATAAATGTAAACTTCATTCTTTAATCGAACAATAGATTCCTTTCACGTATCACTTTAAACTCTTCCATTACCTCTTATCTAGTTGCAGCTGAAAAAAGCTTTAGTCAGCTGACATCTCTGGCCAACCACCACTTCCAAAGTATTCAGTTCCGGTATAAATCCTCGAATCAATTACAACAGTAGCTTCTGTCATTCTTCTCTCCTCATACAACCTGAAAGCAAGTCACAAGCGACAGAAAAGTTTCTCGAAAAGTCTGCTGCCCTAGCTAATTCTCTCCCTAACAACCTAATATTGCTGTTATTGCTGTTATTGCTCTTATAACAAATTTAAATACAGAAGTATTACGTTAACCTTGCAAGATTTGTAATAGGTATTTAACTCTAGTTTACCTTTAAGTTACACTTTCATTCAGATATTTATAGATATCATGGATCGATCTGTTAAGTTTGCCATTACTTGACATTTTTGTAAATTCTGAAATATTAAAACTAACTTTTCTTCCTTTATTTTAACCAATGATGAATATTTAAGTTTTGAAATATTAAATGTAGTTTCCTTCCTTTGACTAAAATATTTAATACTTAAATTCCTTTATTTTAATCACTAAATGAATATTTAAGATAAGAAATAAAATAACTTGAAAATAATCATTGAATATTTAAATTTAAATATCAAAACTTCAATTTCCTTCCTTTAATCACTAATGAATATTGTGAGTTTCGAAATTTTAAAATTCAATTTCCTTTTAGTTTAATCACTAAATCGCTAAATATGATTAATATTAAAGTCATGAAATACTAAAACTTATTTCCTTATTGTACATTTAACCTAAAGCTAATTCTCTACCAGCTAAAAAAAATGCTTAAAATAAGTTACTTACAACCAGTCGAATTTTCAGTAAAAAAAAAAAAAAAACGCAAGCCCCCCTCCGACGCCTGGTAGACCACAAGGGTCTACCAAGCGTCGAAGAAGACGTCCCCCCCACATCAGGGGCGCCGCCCCTGATGGGGGAGGACTGGCTTGCAAAAATTGTGAAAATGTTCAAAGGGAACTTGAAAACTTACCATTGGGATGTTTAATTATTACCATCTGAGTTAGTGACCTTCAGGGCAGGGTCCCTCTACAGCCACCCAGGGCATCAACAGGGCAGGGTCCTTCAACAGTTACCCAGGGCATCAACAGGGTAGGGTCCTTAAACAGTTACCCAGGGCATCAACAGGGTAGGGTCCTTCAACAGTTACCCAGGGCATCAACAGGGTAGGGTCCTTCAACAGTTACCCAGGGCATCAACAGGGTAGGGTCCTTCAACAGTTACCCAGGGCATCAACAGGGTAGGGTCCTTCAACAGTTACCCAGGGCATCAACAGGGTAGGGTCCTTCAACAGTTACCCAGGGCATCAACAGGGCATCAAACAGTTACCAGGGCATCAACAGGGTAGGGTCCTTCAACAGTTACCCAGGGCATCAACAGGGTAGGGTCCTTCAACAGTTACCCAGGGCATCAACAGGGCAGGATCCTTCAACAGTTACCCAGGGCATCAACAGGGGTAGGGTCCTTTAGCAGCCACCCAGGGCATCAACAGGGTAGGGTCCTTCAATACAAGCCACCCAGGGCATCAACAGGGCAGGGTCCAACAGTTACCCAGGGCATCAACAGGGCAGGGTCCGTCAACGGCCCATACTGAAATGAGAAATGGAAATAGTTACTCAAGAACAGTTTTGGGTTTCTTTCAAAGTCCATAAGGAAACAAAGTTAAATTTAAAGGCAGATAGTTTCACCAATTCGACAATTATGGCAGCACTAAATTTGGAATTACTGAAGATAAATTCCTTAGTAAACATTGGCAAATTACAATCAATGTTAAAATTAAAAATTTAAGTACACATACATAAAACATACATGTTGAAAACTGAATCTGATAAGGCTAAGCCACAATTCTCAAGCTAACAAAGGTGAATAGAAAAATTTAAAGTATATACTATCTTGCTTGTAACATTTTAAACTGTCATCGCCCTTACTGTGTACACAGCAATCAAAACTCACTTGCCTACATGCGCCAAGATGACACCGGCACCACTGATTACCCATCAAAACTAGGGACTCATTTCCCTCACTGTTTCCAGATAACATCGGCATTTCCCTGCAAATGCCCAATGATAACATGGGCATTACTAGAAAATGCCCAATCAAAACTAGGTACTCCAAAAGTACCAATGCCCTCCGAATGTCAACTGGGTAATTAAATTCCAAGTGTCAAAACCCCCAAAAGTGTGTCAAAACCCCCAAAAGTGTGTCAAAACCCCCAAAAGTGTGTCAAAACCCCCAAAAGTGTGTCAAAACCCCCAAAAGTGTGTCAAAACCCCCAAAAGTGTGTCAAAACCCCCAAAAGTGTGTCAAAACCCCAAAAGTGTGTCAAAACCCCCAAAAGTGTGTCAAAACTCCCAAAAGTGTCAAAACTCCCAAAAGTGTGTCAAAACTACTCTGGATTAATCTAGTCTTTAGCACAAAGCTTGGAATTATAAGACTTATGATGATTAGATTTTATTAACTGCGTACGTGTCAAAAATAAATTTATTACCACTGCAAGTAAATAGATTTTTTATCTCATGCCACGTCTAATTCGTGGTTTTAATTTAATCTGGTGATATTACAGAAACACCTTTTTAAGTACTAGGATTTACCGTCAAACCTACAAAAACAAATCCGATAAATCGATAAACAAAACCAAGCTAAATATATGCACAGAAAAAACCTAATGTATTAGAAAATATCCACCTTCGCTACGAAAGTTTGAACAGTTTGATTGACATTAAGTACGTCCGTTAACTATTAAGAGTTCATGCTAAACGCTAACTTGAATTGTACTTATAACAAAACAGAAAAACCTTTACACTAAAAGATACAAGAAAAATTCCTGAGATAGGCCAAGAATGACTGAGGACCTTCAGACAGTATAAAGGAAACAGAACGCTCGTGATAAATTTGGGAATATATTCTACAAACCCAACCTTAGACTGAACAAGGTTGGAAAACATTAACAATGGAACATAAAATGACCCAAACAAAAAAAAAACCATATCACATTCCGGTTAAAACGCTAAAGCT
>NC_089747.1:38422380-38427380 GCF_040412425.1 Macrobrachium rosenbergii | reverse complement strand
GTTTGTGGAGTCCACAAGTGCAATTGGTCAGCTTATAATAATTAACCACAGGTTGAAAATATAATAATGATAATAACAATAATAATAATAAATTTTGGGGGGGTGGTCTATCACAGTCATCCTATTCGACTGGGCGGTTTTTATAGTGTGGCGGGGTTCCGGGTTGCATCCTGCCTCCTTAGGAGTCCATCACTTTTTCACCATGTGCGCTGTTTCTAGTAGCACACTCTTCTGCATGAGTGCTGGAGCTACTTCGGAACTAGTTTTTCCAGATTCCTTTTCAGGGATCATGGGATCGTGCCTAGTGTTCCTGTGATTATGGGTACAATTTCCACTGGCATATTCCATATCCTTCTTGTTTCGATTTTCAGGTCTTGATACTTATCAATTTTCTCTCTTTCGTTCTCATCTACTCTGGTGTCCCGTGGTATTGCGACGCCAGTGAGTGATCCTTTCTTCTTGATTTTGTCAATCAACGTCACGTCTGGTCTATTGGCACTTATCACCCTATCTGTTCTGATACCAGAGTCCCAGAGGATCTTTGCCTGATCGTTTTCTTTCACTCCCTCAGGTTGGTGTTCGTACCACTTATTACTACAAGCTATTATTATTATTATTATTATTATTATTATTATTATTATTATTATTATTATTATTATTATTATTATTATTATTATTATTCAGAAGATGGACCCTATTATGGAACAAGCCCACCAAAGGGGCCATTGACTTGAAATTCAAGAAGCTTCCAGAGAATATTATGGTTGATGGAAAATACAGAAAGAAGAGATCAGGTATTATAAAAACAGATAAAATCAACTGAAAGGATTTCATTTTTTTTAATCTACTTTGGGGCAGCTTTTAGTGCTTCCGGCATGAAATATATAGATTTACACAGTACCTGGACCAATATAAGCAAAGTACTTTGCAGTCAATGCCAGGGCAACGGTGCTGCAGACTGAATATATTCAACAGAAAACTCATATGCAAAATATGTGTAGTGACAGTTTATGCTACTAATTTTACTACTACTACTACTACTACTACTACTACTACTACTACTACTACTACTACTACTACTACTACTACTACTACTAAATAATATAAAACTGGAAATGCAAGCATAGTACTAAAACTAATATAAAATTAAGAAAGACAATTGAACTGAAAATAAAGCAACAATTTTTCATTTTCAACTGCTATTGTTCCAGATACATCTGTAGATATACTAATAAATAAAAAACTGCATAACTATCTGATAAAATGACCAAATCTTCTAAATAATAATAATAATAATAATAATAATAATAATAATAATAATAATAATAATAATAATAATAATAATAATAATAATAAAAAATAATGCAGATATACCAAGAAACAAGTAAAAAATGTTCAATCAAGTTTTCTGTACAGCCGTTACAGCGTATAATCAAGGCCACTGAAAATATCTTTCGGTAGTCTCGGTATAACGATGTATGAGCCGCGGCCCATGAAACTTTAACCACGGCCAGGTGGTGGCCTGTCCTACATCGTTGCCAGAAGTACGATTATGGCTAACTTTAACCTTAAATAAAATAAGAACTAGTGAGGCTGGAGGGCTGCAATTTGGTATGTTTGATGATTGGAGGGCGGATGATCCACATACTAATTTGCAGCCCTCTAGCCTCAGTAGTTTTAAGATCTGAGGACGGACAGAAAAAGTGCGGACAGAATAAAGTGCGGACGGACAGACAAAGTCGACACAATAGTTTTCTTTTACAGAAAACTGCTAAAAAAAGGGCATAAATAGATCGAAGAAAAAGAAAATAATCAACTCAAACTCTCGAGCAAAACTCTTGTCCTTTTCCACTCGAACGGAGGAGGAGGAGGAGGAGGAGGAGGAGGAGGAGGGAGAGGCGACAACCCAGCTTCATTAAGAACAGCAGGAAATGTCTCGAGACACCAATCCAGTCCTTGGCAGGACTTAAGGAAATTAGGAGGAGACGAATTACACTCTCAGGAAATTAGTTCTGTCTTGTCTTTTCCAGGCGAGAGGACCTCACGGCTCGTCAACACCTGTTTCTGCCCAGGAGTTTGTGAAGTGGGGTTGGGACTAGACTGACAGAGGTGCAATGTAACCTTGGGAATTGTCAGTATGTGACAGCAAGGTACAATGTAACCTTGGGAATTGTCAGGATGTGACAGCAAGGTACAATGTAACATTGGGAATTGTCAGGATGTGACAGCAAGGTGCAATGTAACCTTGGGAGTTGTCAGTATGTGACAGCAAGGTGCAATGTAACCTTGGGAATTGTCAGGATGTGACAGCATGTGACAACATAACCTTGGTTGTCAGGATGTGACAGCAAGGTGCAATGTAACCTTGGGAATTGTCAGTATGTGACAGCAAGGTGCAACATAACCTTGGGAGTTATCAGGATGCGACAGCAAGGTGCAATGTAACCTTGAGAATTGTCAGACTGTAATGTTTTCAGTCTTAGTCATTTAGGTAACAATTGGGAAATGTCAGAATGTGACAGCAGGGTGCAATGTAACCTTAGGAATTGTCAGAATGTAATACTTTCAGGCTCAGTCGTTTAAAAAACAATTGGGAAATAGCAGGGTAGACTGACAGCAAGTTGCAATGTAACCTTGGGAACTGTCAGAATGTAATATTTTCAGTCTTAGTCATTTAGGTAACAACTGGGAAATGGCAGAGTAGGCTGACATTATCAACTTGCAATGTAATCAAGGAATTGTCAGAAAGCAATGCTTTCAGTCTCGATCATGTAAGTAATAACTGGGAAATGGCAAAGTAGACTGATAAGAGCAACGTGTAATCTAGGGATTTTCAGAATGTAATGCTTTCAGTCTCAGTCTCTTAAGTAACAACTGGGTAATGGCAGACTTTAAGACTGAGAGAAACGATTGATTACCGAGACTAATAGACAATAAGACTGGTCGACTGACAATTAATATTTCTGTGAAATGTTCAAAGTTAATTGATAAGAGTGATTTATCTACGTGTTTTCTGTGGATTTTCAGCCCCTGGGGATCAAATGCACCTAGGGGTCATTCTCAGTCTCTAAGTAACAACTGGTCAATGGCAGACTTTAAGACTAAACACAGATTGAATTATTTGACCCCAAGGATAGTACTAAATGCAGTTAAACTGACAAGTAATCCCCTGGGAAGTACTTCAACAGTTAATCTGCTAAGCCCAGTGATTTATCTACTAAACTGTGTTTAAATATCTGACCACCCAGGGGCTAGTCAAATGCACCTTAAATACATCTGATCCCCAGGGACTAGTACTAAACATGGTCAAATACATTTGACCCCAAGGTTAGTTCTAAATGCGATAAAATACATTTGACCCCAAGGGGATAGTACTAAATGCGGTTAAATGCAAGTGATCCCCTATGGGCTAGTACTAAACACGGTCAAATACATCTGAACCCCCAGGGGATAGTACTAAACATGGTTAAATACATCTGACCCCCAGGGGCTAGTACTAAACACGGTTAAATACATCTGACCCCCCAGGGGCTAGTAATAAACACGGTCAAATACATTTGACCCCAAGGGGCTAGTACTAAACTCGATCAAATACATTTGACCCCCAAGGGGATAGTACTAAACGTGGTTAAATGTATCTGATCCCCCAGGGGCTAGTAGTTAAACATGGTTAAATACATTTGAACCCCTAGGGGGTAGTACTAAACACGGTTAAATACATCTGACCCCCATAGGCTAGTACTAAACACGGCGAAACAGTATAGATGAATCACTGTTTAGCCGTGTTTAGTACTAGCCCCGGGGACCAAATGTTCCTAAGCCAGTTATTCACTTCACAAATTCCCTCAGGATTTTCATGAAATCCTGGATATATATATATATATATATATATATATATATATATATATATATATATATATATATATATATATATATATATATATATATATATATATATATATATATATATATATATATATATATATAATGTATAGTATAGCGTTGCCCAATCGCTTACAATTTTCCAGAGTGAGCAATCTGTAATTGCATTTCACTGTAGGATGATTAATCAGGTTAATCCTGAATTACATGAGTCGTTGACGAGGTGTGAGGATTGGCACTAATCCCATCCAATTAGCTGCGCAAACCGGCTAATCGCGGGAGAGTTATTCCTGGTGCGTGGACAAGTGATTGGCAATGAGTTCCAATCCCGCCTAATCAGGCAGTTTATGAATGACCTAATGTTTTTTAAATGGTGGTGACAATAATGATATTGATAATGATAATGTATAATACAAAACTGACATTTTATTTTGTGCTTTTGGATTATATATTTTTTATTTATCTCTATCTATTTTTGTCTCATTCCTTTTGTAAAATATAACTCTTTTCTCTATCCCGTAAATAAGTAAAACTTTTTTACTTGTTTTTGTAAGTACCTGGGTCTTCAATATATCTGTAATAAATTCTGAAATATTAAATTATGTAAAATTTTGTCAATCTCCTTTTGTAAAATATAACTTTTTTCTCTACCATGTAAATAAGTAAAATTATTTTTACTTGTTTTTGAAAGTGCCTGGTTCTTCAATATATCTGTAATAAATTCTGAAATATTAAATTATGTAAAATTTTGTCTATCACCTTTAGTAAAATAAACTGTTTTTTTCTCTACCATGTAAATAAGTAAAATTGTTTTTACTTGTTTTGATAATTATCTGGTTCCCAAATATACCTGTAAATAATTCTGAAATATCAAATAATGAAAAAATATAAATGTTATGAACGAAAATCTGAATGAAACTTCTCCACCACTTACAATTGTTTCACACTTACAATGAAAACATTTTTCATAAATCTTCCTGTTTTCCAACAACCAATAACCGATCATAGATGAAGAATATATATAACACGCAATCCTGCTGATGAAAAAATACCAAAGAAATTAGAGTAAATGCGATTAATATCAATGGAAATCGAATTTTGAACCGGTAATCTTCAAA
>NC_089747.1:38399880-38417380 GCF_040412425.1 Macrobrachium rosenbergii | reverse complement strand
TATTTTTAAAAAGGATTGAAATTTTAATATAAACATTTTGGGATTTCATTCTTGTTGGAGCAAGATGCTTAGGAATTAATTCCATGAATAACGATTCAAACTATTTTAAAAAGGATTGAAATTTTAATATAAACAATTTGGGATTTCATTCTTGTTGGAACAAGATGCTTAGGAATTAATTCAATGAATAAGGATTCAAAATATTTAGAAATAAGGAGTGAAATTTTAATGAAAACAATTTGGGATTTCATTAAAATTGCTGGAGCAAGATGCTCGGGAAATAAATACCTAAATGAGGATTCAAAATATTTTTTAAAAAAGGATTGAAATTGTAATGAAAACAATTTAGGATTTCATTAAAATTGTTCGAGCAAAATACCTGGGAAACAATTAATTGAATAAGGATTCAGAACTTGAAGAAAAGGATTAAATTTTTCATAAAAACAATTTAGGATTTCATTAAAATTGTTAGAGCAAAATACCTGGGAAATAATTAATTGAATGAGGATTCACTACTTGAAGAAAAGGATTAAATTTTTAATGAAAACAATATAGGATTTCATTAAATTTGCTGGAACAAGATGCTTGGGAAATCATTAATTTAATAAGGATTCAAGACTTGAGGAAAGGGATTAAATTTTCAATAAAAATAATTTAGGATTTCCCTGAAAAATTTGGCAAGATACTTAGGAATTAATTCCCTGAATAAGGATTCAAGACTTATTTTACATATTTTTTAAGGAAAAGTATGTGGATCTCATTGAAGTTCGATACAAAGGTACAAAGATCTATTCAACTGCACTTCAAAAAGCCTAATTTAACGCATTCAAAAGGAAAATAGTGGAATTTTAAGAAATGATGAATTCTTAGAAAGGAGATGAAGGGTTTCATCAGTATTCTGAGAGGTTTTGTTTGTTAACCATTGTGGAGAACGTCATTGTCTTTGACAGTTTTAGGAAAAATTATATATTTTTTTTTACTTCAGTGTAACAGCATATCAAAGAATATCTGTTTGTTTGTTTTGGATACAAATCGACAAGTGAAATTTTTTTCAGAAACTTAAACATTTGAAATTGACCCAGTTATGAAGTTTTTGAAAAATTTTATTTAATTGACAAAATATAAAAAATATATATAAATAAAAACAAATCCTTCGGGCCAGTCTTGTGAGAGCTGATAATCAACACAGTGTTCCGGTAAAACTGTTTGAATAGTAATAAATACAGAAATATGTATACAATATTCAAATGAGCTCTAAGATTACTCTTAATACCTGTGCTATAAAGAATTATTGCTATTATTTAAAAAAATTATTATTAAACAAATAGATAAAAATTTAAGTAAATTATTATTATTATTATTATTATTATTATTATTATTATTATTATTATTATTATTATTATTATTATTATTATTATTATTATTATTGTTCAGAAGATGAATCCTATTCATATGGAACAATCCCACCAAAGGGGACACTGACTTGAAATTCAAGCTCCCAAAAAATATGGTATTAGTTAGAAAGCAGTAACAGGAATTGAGTTAGGGCAATAATCCTCTACAAGTTGTTAGGGTTGTCATAATAACTGGTTGAACCACAATCAAATATTTTGCAAACGACAATATCAAAAGCCTCCAATGCATTGTCCACTCGATACCATTTGAAGCCATTTCACAGAGCGTCCCGTATCGTCACTGTACCAAAGGAGAGGTTTAGAACATTGGACGAGACAGAGAGCACTCTCCCATATTGGATTCCCAGGACCAAGCCGTCTATTAGAGTTAATCACCAGAGAGAGAGAGAGAGAGAGAGAGAGAGAGAGAGAGAGAGAGAGAGAGAAGGGGGGTGGGGGGAAAGGAATGGGCAGCAAGGAGTGTAGGAAATAGAGAGAAAATAGATGTGGATGTTACTAGCATTAGTGGGCGATTCTACCTAAAATACACACACACATATGTGTATATATATGTGTGTGTGTGTGTGTGTATACACACACTAGAGAGGGTCTGTTGAAACCCAAAGCCTTCACGATGCTCCGAAAGCCATTACGATAAGAAGGACTTTGACTGACGTATCCACCAGCCGTAATTGAAAAGGTCTGGATTTACTGTCTTCAGCTGTTGCAAAGGGAATTGCAATTTTCTCCTCCCCCACCCAAACAAAATCAACAACATAAAATACCAGCTATCATTTCATTCGTTCGGAAATCTGTGATATACCACTAAAAGCATATTGTAAAATAATGCTGGACTCAACCGTTCTGTGAGTTTCAGGGTAATCTTTTTTGTTTATTTTTATTTATGGCAAAACTTTCGCTTTTACTTTTTGGTTGCGATGTTTCTCTCTCTCTCTCTCTCTCTCTCTCTCTCTCTCTATATATATATATATATATATATATATATATATATATATATATATATATATATATATATACATATATAATTATATATATATACTATGTGAGTACAAATTTTTAAAGCAATCAATCAATTCAGTTAATATTTCTCTCTCTCTCTCTCTCTCTCTCTCTCTCTCTCTCTCTCTCTCTCTCTCTCTCTCTCTCTATGTGAGTAAAATAGCTTAAAACATTAAATTAATATCTCTCTTTCTCCCTCTCATGTGAGTAAAATTGCTTAAAACATTAAATTAATATCTCTTTCTCTCTCTCATGTGGGTGAAATGGCTTGAAACATTAAATTAATATTCCTCTCTCTCTCTCTCTCTCTCTCTCTCTCTCTCTCTCTCTCTCTCTCTCTCTCTCTCTCTTTTTATATGTTGATTCTCGCTCTGAATCATCAAGTAAAAAAATTCAGTGGAATATTTCTTTTTTTTTATTTAGATGACAGTTTGAGGCGGACATTTTAACAGGTGGAAAACACAAAAAAGATGGACATTTTATTTCAGTTCCAAAGAGAAACAAAATTGTAATTCGTCACATATTGTCATTCAAAATGTAAACGCATTCATATTGAACGTGTAGGATATTCCATTAACTTGCTGAGCGCTTGCCTCCTGACTTGGATATGCATACGCAAAAAGAGAGAGAGAGAGAGAGAGATGTGGTAACAAAGAATTTGGCCACCTTTCTCTCTCTCTCTCTCTCTCTCTCTCTCTCTCTCTCTCTCTCTCTCTCTCTCTCTCTCTCTCTCTCGAAAATTTTTTTCTATTTTCAGTTCAGATATTTTTAATCTGGTCATCTTTCTTTCAAATAGTGATTCATATTGAGTTTCAGTTCTTGTGAATCTCTCTCTCTCTCTCTCTCTCTCTCTCTCTCTCTCTCTCTCTCTCTCTCTCTCTCTCTCTCAAGATATATTTTATGTACAATTTTAATATTTTGAATCCGCTTGACTTTCTCCGTTCCACTATCTAATAATGATTCATATACAGTTTCAGTTCTTATGAATCCATCTCTCTCTCGCTCTCTCTCTCTCTCTCTCTCTCTCTCTCTCTCTCTCTCTCTCTCTCTCATGTATATTAAGGCTTGAGGACTGAGTGGTAAAACGGGCAAGACTCCAATAATTAAAATTATACGTAAAATCAATTTTGACAGAGAGAGAGAGAGAGAGAGAGAGAGAGAGAGAGAGAGAGAGAGAGAGAGAGAGAGAGATTAGGGTGGGGGGAGGAGAAGGGAAGACAAAAGGTTAATAATGTAATGGTATTCCATTACGAGGTATGACGTTAAGGAATATGATTCAGTATCTGTTCTCTTGTCATTTGGGCTTTTTTTTATTTTTAGTTCTAGAATATACAATTTAAAACCTCAGGGATCCTGATATTAAAGTAAAAACAAAAAAAAGAAATAAATAAAAATTAATATAATTTCCAGAATATACAATTTAAAACCTCAGAGACCCTGATATTAATGCAAAAAAAGAAATAAATAAAAAATAAATATACTCCCCAGAATATACAATTTAAGGTCACAAAGACCCTGATATTAAACCAAAAACAAAATAGAAATGAATAAATAAATAAAATAAATATAGATAAGTACAGAAGTTGTATATTCGCGTGTATATACAAAGCATTCAAACTCCAACAATGTGACAAAGTCATACTTTTATCTCCCTCCACAAATCGTCGAGAATTTAAGGATTCCGCGCGACAAAGTCAAGAGGAATTTCAAAGGGTTTCAAAGGGTTTCAGACTCGGCCCCCTATCTGGGGTTTCTGTCTCTGCGAAAATCTGTCCCTTTCATCCTGAAGTGAGTTTCTTCAAAGGTCAAAGAAGCGCCTTTTCTATTGGGTGGGTATTACCAGTCATTTTCGTCCATAGGTTTATGGGAATTTTCGTTCGTATGTAATTTCGTCCAAAGATTTTTTGAAGACTTTACAGTGAGACATAATTATCTTCATCGGCTTGCTAAAGATCTGTCTCGATATGCTTCCAGTCTATATGTTTTTCTTTCTCTCTCTCTCTCTCTCTCTCTCTCTCTCTCTCTCTCCCTGTTCCCCTTTCTCAAGGCTTGATAGAGCTATTTAAAGAACAGGAGTCTCCCATCCACTCGCGAAAGTTAAAATAGTTTTCCCTGAGGCTTCAAACCATTTGCAAGGAACATCTCTCTCTCTCTCTCTCTCTCTCTCTCTCTCTCTCTCTCTCTCTCTCTCTCTCTCTCTCTCTCTCTCCTTGCCAATCACCGAAAATCACTTTACGCATCCAAGATGAAGAGAACCTCTTTCTCTCTCTCTCTCTCTCTCTCTCTCTCTCTCATGACATAGAACTTCCTCCTCTCTCCCTTGCTCTATCTCTCACCATATAGAACTCTCTCTCTCTCTCTCTCTCTCTCTCTCTCTCTCTCTCTCTCTCTCTAACTTCTCACTTTCTCTCTCTCTCATATAAAACTCTCTCTCTTTCTCGTCATATAAAACTCTCTCTCTCTCTCTCTCTCTCTCTCTCTCTCTCTCTCTCTCTCTCTCTCTAACTCTCACTTTCTCTCTCTCTCCTCTCATTACACAGAAAATCTCTCTCTCTCTCTCTCTCTCTCTCTCTCTCTCTCTCTCTCTCTCATCATATAAAACTTCTCTCTCTCTCTCTCTCTCTCTCTCTCTCTCTCTCTCTCTCTCTCTCTCTCTCATCATATAAAACTTCTCTCTCTCTCTCTCTCTCTCTCTCTCTCTCTCTCTCTCTCTCTCTCTCTCTCTCTCATCATAAAACTTCTCTCTCTCTCTCTCTCTCTCTCTCTCTCTCTCTCTCTCTCTCTCTCTATAAAACTTCTCTCTCTCTCTCTCTCTCTCTCTCTCTCTCTCTCTCTCTCTCTCATCATATAAAACTTCTCTCTCTCTCTCTCTCTCTCTCTCTCTCTCTCTCTCATCATATAAAACTTCTCTCTCTCCTCTCTCTCTCTCTCTCTCTCTCTCTCATCATATAAAACTTCTCTCTCTCTCTCTCTCTCTCTCTCTCTCTCTCTCTCTCTCTCTCTCTCATCATATAAAACTTCTCTCTCTCTCTCTCTCTCTCTCTCTCTCTCTCTCTCTCTCTCTCTCTCTCTCATATAAAACTTCTCTCTCTCTCTCTCTCTCTCTCTCTCTCTCTCTCTCTCTCTCTCTCTCTCTCTCTCTCTCTCTCATCATATAAAACTTCTCTCTCTCTCTCTCTCTCTCTCTCTCTCTCTCTCTCTCTCTCTCTCCTGTCTGATTTAACGACCTATCATCATCAAGGAGAAGGGAGAGGTGTCTTGGTGAACAACTCGGAATCTGGACTAAAAGACAATTGTCTCCAAGACCGCCAATCCCGAGAGAGATGACTCCAGCATCCAGACCTCTCATAATTGCCTTAGATGCTCATGAGCTGAGATGATGATTTCTTCCGTATTTTTTTTTCTTTTTTTTTTTTATAAGGAAGATGGTGGATTTTAAGAGTTCTATCTTGTTAAGTTTATGGTGGAACTGTATATTTACAGATACACACATACACAAATACATACATACATATATATGTGTGTGTATATATATATATATTTATTTTTGTCAAGAAGATGGTGGATTTTAAGAATTCTATATCGTTGATTTTATGGCTGAACTATATATACACAGATACACATGAACATACATATATATGTGTATATATAGATTATATATATACATATGTATATCATATATATATATATATATATATATATGATATACATATGTACATACATACTGTATATATATATATATATATATATATATATATATATATATATATATATATATATATATATATATACATATATATAAACAGGTAGATTGACATGCATTCAGATGGATGTATAAAAGAAAATGAAATTGTTAAACTGCCAAAAGAAAAATATTAATGACTACATGACAAGAAGACAATAAACAGTGTAAACAACAAACAGGTGGGAGAATTTATTGGGCTGACGTCCAGTTACTTCCAGTGGTATTACCAATTACCTCCTTTATATCTGTCGGCAGATAATGTCATTTGCCTTTTAATGCTTTTCTGGGCCTTTATGTCTATGTGTTGTGGAGAAACAGAGAGAGAGAGAGAGAGAGAGAGAGAGAGAGAGAGATCTCTCTCTCTCTCTCTCTCTCTCTCTCTCTCTCTCTCTCATCAGAAATAGCTTATCCCTCTATGTCTGTCTGTCTGTCTGTCTCTCATCACGGAGAACTTCTCTCTCTCTCTCTCTCTCTCTCTCTCTCTCTCTCTCTCTCTCTCTCTCTCTCTCTCTCTCTTCCCCTGTGTTTTAAGTTTCTATTGAAGTAATTCTCTCTCTCTCATCACAAAAAACTCTCTCACTCTCTCTTATCACAGAGAACTCTCTCTCTCTCTCTCTCTCTCTCTCTCTCTCTTCCCCTGTGTGTTAAGTTTCTATTGAAGTAATTTCTCTCTCTCTCTCTCTCACAAAAAAATCTCTCTCTCTCTCTCTCACAGAGAACTCTCTCTCTCTCTCTCTCTCTCTCTTCCTGTGTGTTAAGTTTCTATTGAAGTAATTCTCTCTCTCTCTCTCTCTCTCTCTCTCTCTCTCTCTCTCTCTCTCTCTCTCTCTCTTCCCCTGTATGTTAAGTTTCTATTGAAGTAATTCTCTCTCTCTCTCTCTCTCTCTCTCTCTCTCTCTCTCTCTCTCTCTCAGCTTTTCCAACGATGCCTCCCCTAGTAAATGGACTTGCTTTGTGGGGGTTACTGTGGAAAGAATCCATGATTCCTATTGTGTGGATTCTAGAAAAGTATTTATTCCTCTTCATCTGGGAGACATGACCACTCTCGTCAGGAGTCCGGTATTTTTCAGCTGACTCAAAGCTTTCAAGGAGAAATAATATACGAAACTCAGATTTCGAATAATAAACAAGTAAAAAATGCAACTGCCAGACGCATGAGCAGGGCTAACTTTAAACCTTGAATAAAATGTAAACTACTGAGGCTAGAGGGCTGCAATTTGGTATGATTGATGATTGGAGGGTGGATGATCAACATGCCAGTTTGCAACCCTCTAGCCTCAGGAGTTTTTAAGATCTGAGGGCGGACAGACATATAGTCATCTCTATAATCGTTTTCTTTTACAGAAAACTAAGACTTTAAAGAAAATCTTAAGAAAAAATACTAGAAAATGGGAATATTCATTTTAAGAAGAGGAGAGACAAGGAAATATGATTATTTAAAAGAAAAATATTGTATGAAATTCATCTTGGAATAATAAAACCCCAAAGGAAATTTTAGGAACATATACATAAAAATGGTAATATTGACGAATATTTAACAGAAAAACATTGGAGAAAAACTCTTAAAATTTATCATTTCAATAAAAATTAATGACTAAAGTTGGAAGATAGAATAAAAATCTAAAACGTGGAAAAGGCTTATTTTGTGAAAAATATAGAGAATATATCATAAACTGAAATTTGTTGATATATTTCGTTTTTCTTAAAGTGACGTACCAAGGAAAGATAAATTCAAAACTCGTCATAAAAACCTTAAATAAGTCACACTTTCATTTCCTCCCCGACATTATTTTTTTTTGTCAGAATATATCCAACGTCAAAAAACCATGGTTTTGAAATATATTTTGACATACAAGATTCGGTGGAAATTGGTAAAATAAATAAAGGAAAATTTGGTGAAGAATTCTTTTATCTAGTTGATTTGGACCTTGGAGCGCTCTGGCCCAACTTATTCATATTTATACATATGTATATATATATATATATATATATATATATATATATATATATATATATATATATATGTATATATATATATATATATATATATATATATATATATATATATATATATATATATATATATATATACATATATATATATATACAGTATATATAAATATGAGAGATTCACACTTTCCATATATCCGTCCTGCCAGGAAAAAAGCGGAATTTTCCTTCTATTATTATTATTATTATTATTATTATTATTATTATTATTATTATTATTATTATTATTATTATTATTATTACCTAAAATAATAAACGAACATTCCTCCCTTCACTGTAATGGAAAGATGGTCTCGATTCAGCATCCACCCTAAAAAGGGGGGATTCATTTTTAGAACCAGCATCTCTGGCCTAACGAAGCCGGATGAAACTCCTCCTCCTCCTCCTCCTCCTCCTACTCCTCCTCCTCCTGCCCCCCTCCTCCTCCTTCCCGGAGATTCATGAGACAAGTGTTAAAAATCTTCCTGCGAGCAAAGTTTTCCTCGAATGAGGAAAGTAATCAGGGAATCCCATCAGGGAGAGATTAAGGGCCCCAAGAAGGAGAATAAAATGGTTGGAATTCGGGTGTTATTTTTTAAAAAGGAAAAAGTGTTTAATTGTAAGGCTGGTGATTCCTGTTGATTAAGACCATATGCTGTGGTTATTTGGTCTTGTTATGTTAATTGTAATTTTTTTTTTTTTTTGTCTTACAATTAAAGGTTGAAATTCGAATTATTTTTAAAGGGAAAAAGAGTGCAAAGATTAAAACCATAAGGAGTAAAGGAGTTTTTAAACTGTAATGATGGTGATTCCTGTTGATTAAAACCAACACTGGTCTTATTATGCTGCTTGTAATTTTTTTATATATATATTTTGTAATTAAAGGTTGAAATTCGAATGATTTTTTTAAAGGGAAAAGGAATGTAATGATTAAAAAATATCTTGTAGTTATACGGTCTTGTTACGTTAATTGTAATGATTTTATATCTTACAATTAAAGGTTGAAATTCAATGTTTTTTTTAAAGGGAAAAGGAATGTAATGATTAAAAAATATGATGCAGTTATTTGGGCCATGTTATGTTAATTATATATATATATATATATATATATATATATATATATATATATATATATATATATATATATATATATATATATATTTACAATTAAAAGTCGAAATTCATTATTTCTTTAAATGAAAAATAACATATAATTCTAATGCTATTTTTTATTATTGAGTCAAACCAATAATATACTTGATAAAATTTTTTTATTTTACTATTATCTTCCCAGGAGTAAAACTGCTGTTTTGGAAGGAGGAAAAATATAGGTTTTCCTTTGAAATATTCTTCCCACTAATTTCTGTAATCGTATAACTCTCAAATATTTCTATATATATCTTTCTTGTCTGTCTATAATATTTGCCAGGAAAATATTATAGATATGCATATATATGCATATCATATATAATATATATATATATATATATATATATATATATATATATATATATATATATATATATATAGAGAGAGAGAGAGAGAGAGAGAGAGAGAGAGAGAGAGAGAGAGAGAGAGAGAGAGAGAGAGAGAGAGAGAGAGAAGACATACATATATTCACGTACGTGTAAAGTCACACATTGATGCAATTTGCTAATTAGATATAACAACAGAGAGCAATGATATTTATGGGCAATTAGCCCCATTAGCAGGAAATGTCATTCCCAAACCTTTATCGCAGCCTGACACACAAATCATTAGCGGGAATTACGCTAATTATGACAGATGTATTTTTCTGTTTGCAGAATTTTGTTTTTGGGTGGGGGATGGGAGGAATTGGATGATGCAAGTAATATATATCATTAGAATTAGTTTCTTGAACAATCAGAGAATTGGCGTTTGAATATTCAGTATGAGAGGTCGACGTTTGTGTATAATTTTTGTACATACACATATAATTATATATACATACATGTGTATGTATATATATATATATATATATATATATATATATATATATATATATATATATATATATATATATATATATATATATATATATATATATATATATATATATATATATATATATATATATATATATATATATATATATATATATATATATATATATATATATATGAACAGAGAGGAAAGAGATTACTTTCAAATTCCTACCATCAGTAGTTGCTGAATCACAACTGGTCCACTGTGCAGGCAACTTACACTTTAATAAGTGCTTTTCTCTCCTTTACGAAAAGCTCACTAGCAACTTGTCGAACTCCTTCACAAATCCCGCACTTTCAACCTCTATATTGCAAACAATCTCTCGCTGTTTGGAGGTATAGGCCCCTTTTTCTAAAACTTCTTACACCTCATTATAATATCCCCAATCCTTATCTTAGTACCTCCGAACTGCTAGCTATTTTCACAGACTTATCATCCGTCATTCTCCCCACATGACTGAACCATCTGAAAGCGCTGTTTTCCATTTTATTATCTATTTTTGGTTCTTTTTTTTAATAGATACATTCTACCCCTTATATAGGGGAGGGGAACCTGGGCACGTGCCCCCTCCAATGAAAAATAATGACAAAATAATAATATTAAAGATTTAGATAATAATAACGTAAATGAGAAATATAAAAATTTGGACAAAATGAAAAATCTGGTATAGAAATAATAATAAATTTTTTAAAAAAAATAATAATGATAATAATAATAATAATGATGATAATCTTAATGATAATAATAATACACACATATATATATATATGTGTGTGTGTGTGTGTGTGTATAATATATATACATATATAAATGTACGTATATATAATATAAATATATTGCCACCCCTAAATTTTCCAACCAATTGGGTCCTCAGTATGAGAGAATTGAGAATTTAGGCCAAAGGCCAGATGGACCTAGGATTCAGCGCTGAAAACGGAAAATACAGTAAAAAAAGTTTTGAAAGATGAATAACAGGAGGAGATCCTTTTGCATCATGTAAAACCAATTGTTGGGAGACAGTTGAGGACAAATTTTTTGGATAACAAATGTTCCTTTATTAAAATTAAATATTATTATTAATCACTTATTATTATTATTCTTAACCTATTTTTTATAACAAATGTTCCTTTATTAAACCCTTAACATTATTATTATTATTATTATTATTATTATTATTGTTATTATTATTATTATTATTATTATTCAAAACTGATAAAAATTCTGAAGGAAAGAAAACAAAATAAATAAATTAATAAAAGAGAAACAAATTGAGAAGGAAACAAGATAAAAAATGCGCCGAAGTTTCTTCGGCGCAATCGAGTTTTCTGTACAGCCGCTGCAGCGTATAATCAAGGCCATCGAAAACAGAACCATCTTTCGGTGGCCTCATTATAATGCTGTATAAGCCGCGACCCATAAAACTTTAACCACGGCCCGGTGGTTGCCTATCCTATATCGTTGAAGGGTGGATGATCAACATACCAATTTGCAGCCCTCTAGCCTCAGGAGTTTTTAAGATCTGATTGCTGACAGAAAAAGTGCGGACAGAATAAAGTGCGGACAGAAAAAGGTCGGACAGAAAAAGTGCAGACAGAAAAGTGCTGACAGAAAAAGTGCAGACAGTAAAAAGTGCAGCCAGAAAAAAGTGCAGACGGAAAAAAGTGCGAACAGAAAAAGTGCGGACAGAAAAAGTCCTGGACAGAAAAAGTGCAGACGGAAAAAAAGCGGGACAGAAAAAGTGCGGACGGAAAAAAGTGCGAACAGAAAAAATTGCGGACAGAATAAAGTGCTGACAGAAAAAAGGGCGGACAGAAAAAAGTGCTGACAGAAAAAAGTGCAGACAGAATAAAGTGCTGACAGAATAAAGCGCAACCAGAATAAAGCAGAAAAAGTGCTGCGGACAGAAAAAGTGCGGACGGAAAAAGTGCGAACAGAAAAATTGCAGACAGAATAAAGTGCTGACAGAATAAAGTGCTGACAGAATAAAGCGCAACCAGAAAAAAGCGCTGCCAGAAAAAAGTGCGGACAGAATAAAGTGCGGACGGACAGACAGAGCAGCCGGCACAATAGTTTCCTTTTCCAGAAAACTAAAAAATCTAAAAACAGAAAGACGCAGAATCCAGGTAATACCTCAGACATCAAAAGGGAATATGAACACAACGGAAAAGTAACTGAAGCGGAAAATTGATCAGGAGGAGATAGAGGAGATTAATGATTCTGTAAAGGGAGAGGAGAGAAAATACCGTGAATAAAGAAGGAGAAGGAATAGAAGGTAAATAATGATTAATACCTTTTCAGCAAGAAAGAGCGATTATCGCGCCACTTAGGTATGCTTTGAATTTCAAAACTAATTTGAATGTTTCGACACACACCGTCATTTTAAAAACCACTGAGGAGGCTAGAGGGCTGCAAATTGGTAAGATGATCATCCACCTTCCAGTCATCAAGCATATCAAATTGCAGCCCTCTAGCCTGAGTAGTTTTTATTTTATTTAAGGTTAAAGTTGGCCATGATCGTGCGACTAGGTTCCAACAACACCGGCCACCACCGGGCTGTGGCTGAAAGTTTCATGGGCCGCGGCTGAGGTTGTAGTGTAGACCTCTGATTTACTCTGCCATCAAAACAAAAATATATAATCCTTAGGAGATTCTTTTACAGCAATGAACA
Organism: Macrobrachium rosenbergii; assembly: GCF_040412425.1. Lineage (NCBI taxonomy): Eukaryota > Metazoa > Arthropoda > Malacostraca > Decapoda > Palaemonidae > Macrobrachium > Macrobrachium rosenbergii. Next base: position 38,404,557 of record NC_089747.1, on the reverse strand, counting down.
AGGAATCAGCTAAGCCTGGTAGGAACCTCTATAAAAAAATTACGAAGAAAAACCTTCCACCGTCTAGAAAAACACCCACATTTTCTAAACTCTTTTCTAGTTTAGCCTCCAAACACCTAAAAAAAAAAAAAAAAAAGTACCTTGGAAACTCATTCGGAATTTACATAACAAAGGGACCTTTTGATGGCTAACATTTCTAATTCTCCAGAGAAAAAAAAAACTGTTCTCGTTCATCAAGAGAATTATTTTTCCCCCGTCGTATTTTTCGTCGTCCAAAAACATTGTGTTTTCCCTCTCTCTCTCTCTCTCTCTCTCTCTCTCTCTCTCTCTCTCTCTCTCCCCCCCGAGGACCTACTTCATTATACCCGAAGGTAACCTCATCAGTCCAGGAATTTCATTCAGTCCCATTTCTCATCCAGTATGTTAAAGGGAGTGTTTTTTTTTGGGGGGGGGCTGTTTTTTTTCACATAGATTTAGTTGTTTTTCTTCCTCTGGCGTCACATTCATCTTATCAAGTTTTTCTGACTGTTTTCATTTCTCATAAGCTTCGTATTATTCATTGAATATTCTGGTATTGTTGGATGATTCATATTTTTTTTTGGGGGGGGGAAACTATTTCAATCAGTTTTGGATTTTTACGCTAATAATTTCTTTGGTTTTCCGATATTCGACTTTATTTGTAAAATTCATGAGAAAATGAGTTATTTAATTATAATTATGGATCGTGTAAAAATACTTCAATGTGCTATATTGTAGTTTATGTTTGTGTGTGTATATGCATATATGTATATATATATATATATATATATATATATATATATATATATATATATATATATATATATATATATATATATATATATATATATGTATGTGTATATATATATATATATATATATATATATATATATATATATATATATATATATATATATATATATATATATATGTATATATATATATATATATATATATATATATATATATATATATATGTATATATACACATATATACAGTATAAATATATATATATATTCATATATATAAATATATATATGATATATCTATACATATATATATATATATATATATATATATATATATATATATATATATCATATATTTATATATATATATATATATATATATATATATATATATACACACACAAACAGCACAATACACATATAAACAGTCAGAGATATCCAGCCATATTTTAACTGGAAAATGTGGCATGCCACTAAAACTATTTTCAAGCAACAAAAATTGATAGAAGGAAGGAGAGAAAATCTGGGAGGGGAAAAATGGAAAAAAAGTGTTTCCTAATGAAATGACAGCTCTGAGACAGATGGCTTCTCCTGCCATGAGAAATTGGATGAAAAAAGAAAAAGTGAAAGAGAAAGATTGAAGGGTACTTTCGGACATAATGAAGCTGTTTCTCATAGTGAAAAGGAAAGTGGAAGTTAGTTGCATAAAAATAGTGGTAAAGTGATATTGGATAATAAATAATAATAATAATAATAATAATAATAATAATAATAATAATAATAATAATAATTTTAACAGTAATAGAAGCTATAAAAGCTATAATATATATTATATGTGTGTGTGTGATAATTAATAGAAAATTCTGCAAAAATATTATGATGCTAATGTATATATAAATATAAATATATATATATATATATATACTTATTTATATATATACATACATACATACACACATACATACATTCACATACACACACACACATACCAAAAAATGTCAAAACAAGCTCTCTTGAATGCAATACGAGAAGAAGAATTTACACCTCTCCCTGTGACTTCCTCGCAAATGGGACCCCTTACACATTTAACTGTTAAGGATTTGACAAACAGTGCGGGCTGTTGATTGCATAATGAAGACAAACAGACTGTCTGTTTGCACAGTGGGGATGTTATCCCTCGATTCTTGTTCTCCTTCGTCTGTTTGTTTATTTATCTCACTTTTTTTGTGAGGCGAGGTCGTCGTCACTTTTTTTTTTTTTTTTTTTTTGGTGGGGTTCAAATCTTTGTGCAAATATTTGTTGGTGTACAATTGTTTTTAGTTATTTTTGTTGTGTTTTTCATTGACAATATTATCAGAATTAGGTGCGTCTTAGTTTGTTGAATGTTTCCTGTTAACTATGCGCAGTCTTTCATGTATATGAATATATGTATGTATATGTATATGTACAGTATATATATATATATATATATATATATATATATATATATATATATATATATATATATATATATATATATATATATATATATATATATACTTTATATATATGTATATATATATGTGTGTGTGTGTGTATATGCAAGTATTTACCTAACTTGTGATATGAGAAGTAAAGTATGATGTTTTATATAAGCCGCGTGCATAGTCCCGGGCAAATTGAAACAAGAGATTTCTTGGTCTTCTCCGCTTATATAAGGTATTTTGGAGAGACAGAATTCCTCCCTCCCCCCAAAAAATGTCATAAAAAACAATTTATTATCCAAACAAAACAAGTAAAAAATCCGCCGAAGTTTCTTCGGCGCAATCGAGTTTTCTGTACAGCCGCTACAGCGTATAATCAAGGCCACCGAAAATGGATCTATCTTTCGGTGGTCTCGGTATAATGCTGTATGAGTCGCGGCCCACGAAATTTTAACCAAGGCCCGGTGGTGGCCTATCCTATATCGTTGCCAAAAGCACGATTATGGCTAACTTTAACCTTAAATAAAATAAAACTACTGAGGCTAGAGGGCTGCAATTTGATATGTTTGATGATTGGAGGGTGGGTGATCAACATACCAATTTGCAGCCCTCTAGCCTCGGTGGTTTTTAAGATCTGACTGCGGACAGAAAAAGTGCGGACGGACAGACAAAGCCGGCATAATAGTTTTCTTTTACAGACTAAAACGTAATTAGAACGGCACATAACTAATTTTGTCTAAGAAATGTTGTTGTAATTAAAGTTGTTATTTTGGTGAAGAAAACTTTAACAAGAATTCTGGAATTCATTAGTTACTCTTGTTAGGTGAAGATTTAGAATTCTCTTTCTTCTTCTGTTTTCCGTACCTCTTTCCTCAGGCCTGGACGCGATCAGGGCACTTTACTAGCCCGTCTTAGCGGCCTTTGGGAAGAAAGGATGGAAGGAAAGGAAAGAAAGGAAAGAAAGGAAGAAAGAAAGTATTGTCCGGGGCGGACCCACAAGAGAACGGAACCCAATAATAAAACTCCCTTCGGGTGTGAAATAACTCCAAGCAATATCTTCCCATTGTGATGCTTCCTTGGGGAGTCTTCCTCCTCCTCCTCCTCCTCCTCCTCCTCCTCCTCTTATTCCTTCTCCTCCACCTCCTTTTATTCCTTCTCCCCCTTCTCCTCCTCTTCCTGCTCTCCCTCCTCCTCCTCTTCCTCCTCCTCCTCCTGTTATTCCTTTTCCCCCTCCTCCTTCTCTTCCTTCTTCTCTTCCTCCTCCTCTTCTTATTCCTTCTCCCCCTCCTCCTCCTCTTCCTCCTCCTCTTCCTCCTCCTCCTCCTCCTCCTCTTATTCCTCCTCCTCCTCCTCCCCTCTTCTCCTCCTCCTTGTCTTCTTCTTTTCCTTTTTTTCTCTCCCTTTCTCTTCCTCCTCCTCCTCCTACTTGTCCTATTCCTCCTCTTCCTTCTCCTCCTCCTCCTTTTATTCCTCCTCCTCCTCTTCCTCCTCCTCCTCCTCCTCCTTCACCTCCTCCCGAGGGACTCCAGAAATTTCTCCCGGAGACGAAGGACCTCCCAGAAAGGACTCCCTTGAAGGAACACGAGGCGTTGAATGCTTCAGTGACCCTCAATGGCGTCCTGTGATAGACTGGATTCTACATCCAAAGGTTTATCATTTATGTATTTCTTCTCCAAATGGAGGTGGCTGGGTGATGGTGTTCGTAGGACGTGGATGATTTACATACGCACATGTATATGTATATTTGTGAATGTGTGTATGTATATACATATATATATAAATATGTATGTATATATATATATATATATATATATATATATATATATATATATATATATATATATATATATATATATATATATATATTTACATATATACACATATATATATATGTAGAATCTCTGATCGCTTTTACCTAGATACATATTATGTCATTGTAATGGCCACAATTCTTCTTGTGGTCAGGTCGACAATTCGACAATGGTACCTCGTTCTGATTAGGGGACCCGGGTTCCTAGGGCATCAGATTTCTCCATATTTCTTGCATTTGGATCTTAAGGCTTTGAAAGCCACAATTCTCGTGGTCAGGTCGATAATTCGACAATGGTACCTCGTTCTGATTAGGGGACCCGGGTTCGTTTCCTGCTACCGAGCATCAGAATTTCTCCATATTTCTTGCACTTGGATCTTAAGGCTTTGAAAGCCACAATCCTTCTCGTGATCAGGTCGACAATTCGACAATGATACCTCGTTCTGATTAGGGGACCCGGGTTCGTTTCCTGCTACCGAGCATCAGAATTTCTCCATGTTTCTTGCACTTGGATCTTAAGGCTTTGAATTATACATTTATGTATATTTGTGCTCTAAATTCCATATTTTATGGTGAACACTTATGACTCTGAACTCTCGAACCTCAAAATAACGGGAATTACTTTGGAACTGTTAA
>NC_089747.1:38384880-38389880 GCF_040412425.1 Macrobrachium rosenbergii | reverse complement strand
ATATATATATATATATATATATATATATATATATATATATATATATATATATACATATATATATATATATATTATATATATATATATATATATATATATATATATATATATATATATATATATATATATATAAAAGGTACGTAAGTGCTCGCCCTGCATGCTAATAAAAATACTTATATCAATAGAGAGAGAGAGAGAGAGAGAGAGAGAGAGAGAGAGAGAGAAGAGAGAACACCTTTGAAATAAAAAATTGTAAAAGATATTGATTCAATCTTTGTTAGATATTTATTTATTGTTTTTATTATTGCAAAAATTCTTTTAAAGTGATAATTAAAATAATTTGTTTATATCCCGGTTACATGCTCTCTCTCTCTCTCTCTCTCTCTCTCTCTCTCTCTCTCTCTCTCTCTCTCTCTCTCTCTCTCTCTCTCTCACGTGAAAGCTTTATATCAGAGACCCAACTTTCACTTAGGAGAAAGATTTTCCGAGAGAAATTACTTTCTCGAAGTCTGTCAGGATTCAGGAAGCCTCCACCAAAGTAGTTATTTGGGGGTGTGTTACTGAAGCTAGTTCTTAATTTTTAGTATTTTTTTTACTGAAGCTAGTTGTTAATTTGTAGTAGCATTTTCTTTTGGTCATTGAAGCTAGCTCTTCAATTTTAGTAATATTATCTTTTGGTTACTGAAGCTAGTTCTTAATTTTAAGCAATATTTTCTTCAGGTTACTGAAGCTACTTCTTAATTTTTAGCAATATTTTCTTTTGGTTACTTGAAGCTAGATCTTCATTTTTAGCAATATTTTCTTTTGGTTATTGAAGCTAGTTCTTCATTTTTGCAATATTTTCTTTTGGTTACTGAAGCTAGTTCTTAAATTTTAGCAACATTTTCTTTTGGTTCCGTAAGCTAGTTCTTCATTTTTAGCAATATTTTCTTTACGTCACTGAAGCTAGTTCTTAATTTTAAGCAATATTTTCTTTTGGTTACTGAAGCTAGTTCTTCATTTTTAGCAATATTTTCTTTTGGTTCCTTAAGCTAGGTCTTCATTTTTCATTTTTAGCAATATTTTCTTTTGGTTACTGAAACTAGTTCTTAATTCTAAGTAATATTTTCTTTAGGTTACTGAAGCTGGTTCCTAATTCTAAGTAATATTTTCTTTAGGTTACTGCAGCTATTTCTTAATTTTTCAGGTATTTTATATATTCTGAATGTAGCTTTTGATTGTAAGTGATAATCTAATTGATAGTTTTTTTGAGACGTGATTTTCGTGAGTAATTTTTTCCAGATGAAATAATTGAACTGGAATATAAGATTATTTTGATATTATAATTTTCATTTTAATTATTTTTGTTCGTTTTGGAAAGTGTTAGAAAAGTTAATTTTTGTATGTTCGTTCTTTAATCTATTTTCTTTTAAATAATTCCATTACATTCTATTTCCTTCGCCTGTAGAAAATTCATTGAAATTTTGGAAAATTCGGGTCAGGGAGCAAGGAGGCCCAAAAAAAAAGATAATAAAATTCCGCAGCTTTGAAACAGATATCAGATCGGAATAATGGCTGCCTTTAATCGCTATTTTATCTGTATAATCTATTCTCTTTCATGCCTTACCAGTGCCTCTGGGATATCGATGAATTCTTAATTACAACGGTAAGCTGAATATCTTGGCTTCAAAGATCTCTCTCTCTCTCTCTCTCTCTCTCTCTCTCTCTCTCTCTCTCTCTCTCTCTCACACACACACACACACAAACACACACACACAAACACATGCTTTCATCCCGCCTCTCAAATCACTTGCTACCTCAAGCAAATTCCTACTCATCTCTCTCTCTCTCTCTCTCTCTTTCTCTCTCAAGCAAATTCCTGCCCATATTCTCCAGCCAGCGTCCTGACAAATTGCATCTCATGTCTTTATCTATTGAAACCAGCCCAAGTTCCCCCCAAGCCCCCGCCCCCGTCCCCCCCCAAAAAAACACCCACCCCTCGTCTGCCTTCGATCGAGGCAAATAACATGAGAGATACCCTGATGGGCGAACGTACCTGGGATAACCTTTATGAAAGAACTTCGTTTGTAAGTTACATGAAATGCTCTTCTTTCTTGGGCGATGGGGGATTTGGGCTTTTTAGTTTTCAGTAAAAGGAAACTATTGTGCCGGCTTTGTCTGTCCGTCCGCACTTTATTCTGTCCGCACTTTTGTCTGTCCGCTATTTTGTCTGTCCGCACTTTTTTCTGTCCGCACTTTTTCTGTCCGCACTTTTTTCTGTCCGCACTTTTTCTGTCCTTTCTGTCCGCACTTTTTCTGTCCGCACTTTTTCTGTCCACACTTTTTCTGTCCGCACTTTTTCTGTCCGAACTTTTCTGTCCGCTCTTTTTGTGTCCGCACTTTTCTGTCCGCACTTTTTCTGTCCGCACTTTTTCTGTCCGCACTTTTTCTGTCCGAACTTTTCTGTCCGCTCTTTTTCTGTCCGCACTTTTTCTGTCTGCACTTTTTCTGTCCGCACTTTTTCTGTCCGCACTTTTTCTGTCCGCACTTTTTTTTGTCCGCACTTTTTTCTGTTCGCTCTTTTTTCTGTCCGCAATTTATTCTGTTCGCTCTTTTTTCTGTCCGCACTTTCGCTGACCGCACTTTTTCTTCTGTCCGCCCTCAGATCTTCAAAGCTACTGAGGCTAGAGGGCTGTAAATTGGTATGTTGATCATCCATCCCCCAATCATCAAACATACCAAATTGCAGCCCTCTAACCTGAATAGTTTTTATTTTATTTAAGTTTAAATTTAGCCATGATCGTGCTTCTGGCAACGCTATAGATAGGCCACCACAGGCGGTGGTTAAAGTTTCATGGGCCGCGGCTCATGCAGCATTATACCGAGACACCGGAAGATAGATCTATTTTCGGTGGCCTTGATTATACGCTGTACAGAAAACTCGATTTCTTCGGCGCATTTTTTACTTGTTTTTTGTGGGAATCATTTTCTTGTTTTTAGTGAATAATCAACATTTGTAGCATTATACACTATTCATTCTATAATTTCCTTATTAGAATCATTGTTTATTCATTACTTTAGTCGCGTTTACTTATGTATAATGTGTATAAATACACGTATGTATGTATGTATGTATATATATATATATATATATATATATATATATATATATATATATATATATATATATATATATATATATATATATATATTTATGCACACAGATTCATCTCACTTTTCGCCTATAATTCTCTCTCTCTCTCTCTCTCTCTCTCTCTCTCCCCTCTCTCTCTCTCTCTCTCTCTCTCTCTCTCCTCTCCGTCCCACGCTTGCATGATGAAGCTATTTGGAAACCCCTCCTCCTCCTCCTCCTCCTCCTCCTCCTCCTCCTCCCTGCTGGCCATTAGGCAGGTAAATTCCTGCCTGATTTCGTCTCCATCGTCACAAATTGCAGGAATCTCCCATATCACTCTCCATCAATTCTGTCTCTCTCCCCTGCATTTCCGCCATCACAACAAATCATAGACGGTGTTGGGGATTGGTTGGTGGGGTGGGAGTGGGAGGACTCCCCTCTCCTCCCCCCAGTCCCCACCCCCGGGCCAATATGCAGACGAATTTCCATCAAATGATTGGTTATGGGGGAGATTGTCATTTTCACTTTTTTTTTTTTTTTTTTATCTGAGTGGTGGATGATATATGGAGATTATATTGGTTATGTGTGGCAGGTTGTGATAAATGTGGACACAGGCATATACATGTTATGTGTATGGATATGTATATATATATATATATATATATATATATATATATATATATATATATATATATGTATATGTATATGTATATATATATATATATATATATATATATATATATATATATATATATATATATATATATATATATATATATATATATATATATATATATTTATATATATATATATATATATATATATATATATATTCCATTTCCTTCAATAACGGATTGGAAAAAGGCAATTTAATCTTTCTGTTTATTTCTTTTTATTTAGCTCTGAATTCATCTATCTATCGAGCTATCTGCCTATCTATTCCACCGTACTATCTCTTAATCTGACAATCTTTTTCTCCTGCATTTTAAATTACCTTTATCTATCAGGATATCTGCTTGTTCATAATATCTCTATTACTCTGAGTATTTTTCTCTTATTTTCAATCTGTCTATCTATTTTTGCTTTCTTTTACTTCATTTTATTATTATTTGTTTGCGTTTTTTGTTCATACGATTCTCGAAAGCCACTTAGGAGCTCTCTCTCTCTCTCTCTCTCTCTCTCTCTCTCTCTCTCTCTCTCTCTCTCTCCTCCTTGAATACGCATCGTTAAATTACCAATGATTCCAGCTAATCTCTAAAACACCTTTATTTTACAAATCTCTCTCTCTCTCTCTCTCTCTCTCTCTCTCTCTCTCTCTCTCTCTCTCTCTCTCTCTCTCTCTGGGAAATATGCAACATTAATTTACCAATGAACCAAGGTAAACTATTAGAAATATAATCCTAATTATAGAAATAATGATAATTCTCTCTCTCTCTCTCTCTCTCTCTCTCTCTCTCTCTCTCTCTCTCTCTCCTCCTGATAATGATTTTTTCCCATCCTAAATTGCCGTAAAATAGGGCTTTTCATCACGGTCGACCACCAACTGTGCGACAGAATGGGTTTATTGGGAGACGCCCGCTAAATCCCTGCTTAAGAATAATCTCTAGACCAGGTGACTGAGGAAGACGAAGATGGGGTCTTTAGAGAGGCAATATTATTCAGAAATTTATTTTTTTTTTTTTTGGGTTGTAGATAGCTGACTGCTAAACCTCAAACTTCTCTGCATGATTGAGGGGTTCAACCTCAAACTTCTCTGGTTGGTTGAGGGGTTCAACCTCAAACTTCTCTGTATGATTGAGAGGTTCAAGCTCAAACTTATTTGTTTGATTGAGGGGTTCAACCTCAAACTTCTCCTGCATGATTGAGTGAGGGATTCAACCTCAAACTT
>NC_089747.1:38362380-38379880 GCF_040412425.1 Macrobrachium rosenbergii | reverse complement strand
CTCCTCCTCCTCCTCCTCCTCCTCTTCTACCTGCTTTCTTTCCTCCTGCTCCTAACCATCATCATCACTATGCATCTATTCCCCTTCTCCTTTTCTATTTTACCCCCTTCTTGTACCTCCCTCCTTCGCTCCCTCAAACCACTCATTCGATGACCCAGAAGCCCTCATCCCATGACTCACAATAAAAGCACCCTTGTGAAGATTAGTTTTCATGGACACAATAATTAACCAGAATTCTGGCACCATAGGTGGTGGCACCATAGGTTGTCAACTGGGTTGGAAAGACGAGAATGGTGATAAAAGGGGCGAGAGAGAAAAGAGAAAGTGGTGGGGGAGAAAAGAGGAATGAAATGAAACAACTAATAGGCACAACGAAAAGTTCGAGATTGCATTAAAGGGACGTTGGATATTTGTCTATATTTTCTTATCTTTTAAATCACAGCGAAAGTAAGAAAAGGATATTTGTCTATATATCTTGATCTTTTAAATCAAAAGCAAAGAAAAGGATCACAGATCTTTTAAATCAGCAAAAGCAAGAAAAGGATATTTGTCTATATATCTTGATCTTTTAAATCTTTATTTGTCTAAATCTTGATCTTTTTAAAAAGTAAAAGAAAGAAAAGGATATTTGTCTATATATCTTGATCTTTTAAATCACAGCAAAAGCAAGAAAAGGATATTTGTCTATATATCTTGATCTTTTAAATCACAGCAAAAGCAAGAAAAGGATATTTGTCTATATATCTTGATCTTTTAAATCACAGCAAAAAGCAAGAAAGGATTTTGTCTATATATCTTGATCTTTTAAATCACAGCAAAAGCAAGAAAAGGATATTTGTCTATATATCTTGATCTTTTAAATCACAGCAAAAGCAAGAAAAGGATATTTGTCTATATATCTTGATCTTTTAAATCACAGCAAAAGCAAGAAAAGGATATTTGTCTATATATCTTGATCTTTTAAATCACAGCAAAAGCAAGAAAAGGATATTTGTCTATATATCTTGATCTTTTAAATCACAGCAAAAGCAAGAAAAGGATATTTGTCTATATATCTTGATCTTTTAAATCACAGCAAAAGCAAGAAAAGGATATTTGTCTATATATCTTGATCTTTTAAATCACAGCAAAAGCAAGAAAAGGATATTTGTCTATATATCTTGATCTTTTAAATCACAGCAAAAGCAAGAAAAGGATATTTGTCTATATATCTTGATCTTTTAAATCACAGCAAAAGCAAGAAAAGGATATTTGTCTATATATCTTGATCTTTTAAATCACAGCAAAAGCAAGAAAACGGGATTGGAATATATATCTTGACCTTTTAAATCACAGCTAAAGCAAGCAAACGGGATTGGAATGTAGGGTTTAGGCCAAAGGATAGGGTTGACAGCAAGGTGGAAGAAAGAGAATATGAACGGAGGTACAGTAAAAGGAATGAAAGGGGTTGCAGTTAGGGGCCGCAGGCGGCAGGGAAATAGGATTATAATGAAAACATTTTAGGTTAAGGAGGAGGCTGAAGATTGTAGAACGTTAATTTTACAATGAACGAAGTATTCCTTAATGAGCAAAGGTACTTTTTTAGATTTAAAAATTGTGTTTATCTTATAGTGAAAGGAATCAAGTTCGTAACAGTAACGAGAAGTTCCCCCCCGCCCCACCCACTTCTCTCTCTCTCTCTCTCTCTCTCTCTCTCTCTCTCTCTCTCTCTCTCGTTATTTAGAAACTTAATCTTGAATTCCCCCTCTCTCTTGAATTCCCCACTCTCTCTTTCTCTCTCTCTCTCTCTCTCTCTCTCTCTCTCTCTCTCTCGTTATTTAGAACTTAATCTTAAAGTTCCTCCCCCCTCTCTCTCTCTCTCTCTCTCTCTCTCTCTTATTTAAAACTTGAAGTTCCCCCTCTCTCTCTCTCTCTCTCTCTCTCTCTCGTTATTTAGAAACTTAATCTTGAAGTTCCTCTCTCTCTCTCTCTCTCTCTCTCTCTCTCTCTCTCTCTCTCTCTCTCTCTCTCTCTCTCTCTCTCTCTCTCTCTCTCTCGTTATTTAGAAACTTATTCTTGAAGTTCCTCTCTCTCTCTCTCTCTCTCTCTCTCTCTCTCTCTCTCTCTCTTCTCATTCCCACAGACGCTTAATGACGCCCCAGGCGATCATTATAAACCTTTCAGAATATTGTTTTCTTTCGGGTGTGAATTCTAAGGGTCCTTTGATTCATTATACTGAACTTCCTTACCTTCATCATCATTATATTTCTCATCATAGTCATTACCGAAGCTGTTGATATAATAGTTCTATTTGTATTTGTCAGTTCCATTGATGTCTTCTTTAAATTATCAGTAATTTTATCATCTTCGTTGTCATAATGACTGCCTCCTGTTTTATCATTATCATCATCATTATAACCATTGTCGTGTTTTTTAAGTAATTATAGTCAGAGAGGTTGGAAATCTCATGCCCCTTTGTAGCCCAGACCAGAAGAAAACTGGAATAAGGGCCGGGTAAGCAACTCATTATACACAGAGAAAAGTAGACTATTCTGCAATGATTGCGATGGCAGTTCCTTTGCCTTAAGTGGAGGAATATAATCAGGAAGATGGGGTAAGCAATTCATTATACCCAGAAAAAGGTTTGTATTCTACAGTGATTGTGATGGCAGTCCCTTTGCCTTAAGTGCAAGAATATAATGAGAAAGACTGGTTAAGAAATTCATTATACACAGAAAAAGGTAGACCATTCTACAACGATTATGATGACGGTTCCTTTGCCTTAAGTGGAGGAATATAATGAGGAAGACGGGGTAAGCAATTCATCTTACACAGGAAAAGGTAGACTATTCTACAATGATTACGATGACAGTTCATTTGCCTTAAGCACAGAAATATAATGAGAAAGCTGGTGTAAGCAATTCATTATGCACAGAAAAAGATAGACTATTCTACAATGATTACGATGGCAGTCCCTTTGCCTTAAGTGCGGGAATATAATGAGAAAGACGGGGTAAGCAATTCATCATACACAGGAAAAGGTAGACTATTCTACAATGATTATGATGACAGTTCCTTTGCCTTAAGTGCAAGAATATAATGAGAAAGACGGGGTAAGAAATTCATTATACACAGAAAAGTGCTGACTATTCTACAATGATTACGATGGTAGTTTATTTGCCTTAAGCGCAGAAATATGATTAGAAAGATGGGATAAGCAATTCATCATACAAGGGAAAAGGTAGACTATTCTACAATGATTATGATGACAGTTCCTTTGCCCTAAATGACGAAATATAATGAGAAAGACTGGGTAAGAAATTCATAATACGCAGAAAAAGGTAGACTAGTCTACAATGATTACGATGACAGTTCATTTGCCTTAAACGCAGAAATATAATGAGAAAGACGGGGTAAGCAATTCATTATTCACAGAAAAAGGTGGACTATTCGACAATGATAATGATGGCCGTTCCATTACTTTAAGTCCAGAAATATAATGTTCCCTATGCTCCATTCCCGTTCCTTGTTCCCCTTGCTCCATTCCTGCTCCTTGTTCCCCTTGATCCATTCCTGCCCCTTGTTCCCCTTGCTCCATTCCTGCTCCTTGTTCCCCTTGATCCATTCCTGCCCCTTGTTCCCCTTGCTCCATTCCTGCTCCTTGTTCCCCTTGATCCATTCCTGCCCCTTGTTCCCCTTGATCCATTCCTGTTCCTTGTTCCCCTTGATCCACTCCTGCCCCTTGTTCCCCTTGATCCATTCCTGCCCCTTGTTCCCCTTGCTCCATTCCTGCTCCTTGTTCCCCTTTGATCCATTCCTGCCCCTTGCCCTTGCTCCATTCCTGCTCCTTGTTCCCCTTGATCCATTCCTGCCCCTTGTTCCCCTTGCTCCATTCCTGCTCCTTGTTCCCCTTGATCCATTCCTGCCCCTTGTTCCCCTTGCTCCATTCCTGCTCCTTGTTCCCCTTGATCCATTCCTGCCCCTTGTTCCCCTTGCTCCATTCCTGCTCCTTGTTCCCCTTGATCCATTCCTGCTCCTTGTTCCCCTTGATCCATTCCTGCCCCTTGTTCCCCTTGCTCCATTCCTGCTCCTTATTCTCCTTCCTACATTCCTGCTCCTTGTTACCCTTGCTCCATTCCTGCCCCTTGTTCCCCTTGCTCCATTCCTGCTCCTTATTCTCCTTCTTCCATTCCTGCTCCTTGTTCCCTTTCCTCCATGCCTGCTCCTTGTTCCCCTTGCTCCATTCCTGTTCCCTGTTCCCCTTGATCCGTTCCTGCTCCTTGTTCCCCTAGAGGACCACTCCACCCTTAAGCCACTCCCCAGATTCCACAAATTCTTCATTCTGTCCATTGGCCCTAAAACCGCTCTCTATCTCAGGTCCCAGGGTCAAAAACCCTTTCGGCGACTTAGAATTTGAATGGATCTACATTTACCTGCATCGTCCTTCCTTTTTTGAGGGGGGCGCTCCACTTTCTTATCTCTATATCAGATTCTCCACTTCCCATTCCACTCCCTTTTTTTCTTTTACTCATTTACCCCAACCTCCCTTTCCCATCATTTGTGTCTCAAATACTTCACCTTTCTTCACCTTTCAAACGACAAACTCATTTGGGTGGCTTTGGTCCTCAGTGGAATCCCAAAGACGCTCTCCATCTTTACGTGAACTCGCTTTGAGGCTCCCTCGTGGATTCAGGTATTGTTGGAGGCTGCAATTAACCTGGATTAAGAGAGAACAGGTGGGAGTCGACTGAGATGAAAGAGATCCCCCCAGTTTGTTGGTGCTGGGAGAAGGAGGAGGAGGAGGAGGAGGAGGAGGAGGGGAGTGAGAAGTAAGGTATTTATGTATGAATTTCTTTTGAAATTAATGATGAAAGAGAATGAAGGAATTTCTTTGATGTCTCTTTGAATTCCACTTTCATTTCGTAGGTATTATTATTATTATTATTATTATTATTATTATTATTATTATTATTATTATTATTACAAAGCGATGGGGCGACACTTGTTATTGAAATTAATTTCCTTGGTGTTAGAAACAAGTGAAAAAATGCGCCCAAATTTCTTCGGCGCGATCGAGTTTTCTGTACAGCCGCTACAGCGAATAATCAAGGCCACCGAAAATAGATTCATCTTTCGGTGGTCTCTGTATAATGCTGTATGAGCCGCGGCCCATAGAACTTTAACTATGGCCCGGTGGTGGCCTATCCTATACCGTTGCCAGAAACACGATTATGGCTAACGTTAACCTTAATAAAATAAAAACCACTGAGGCTAGAGGGCTGCAATTTGGTATGTTTGATGATTGGAGGGTGGATGATCAACATACCAATTTGCAGCCCTCTAGCCTCAGCAGGTTTTAAGATCTGAGGGCGGACAGAAAAAGTGCGGACAGGAAAAAATGCGGACGGACAGACAAAGCCGGCACAATCGTTTTCTTTTACAGAAAACTAAAACTTCTTGAAGAATGGATTTTCCACGAATATTTAACGGGTATAAATTTAGAATAGTTAATGATATCCTGAGAAGCTTCTTCACATGGCATAAGCCAAGGTCTATGGCAACCTCTAGACATTGGCATAACCAAAAATATGTATGAAATATATTGTTAATAACACTGGTGTTTTCGTCCTCAAAAATCATGTAAGAAATTGCGAACTCGAGAGTTAACCGGTTTTTTTTTCATAATGAAGAATCCGTCCCCTCAATTTATATTTCCTGGATTATATAACCTGCCTGATTCCAACAGACAATTTTAGCTTAGAGAGTTAACTAGTTTTTTTATGTTAAATTTTTTCCTAAATCTGCATTTCCTGAATTATATAACCTGTACAATTTTAGTCTAAAGCAGTGGTTCCCAGCCATTTTTTCCCCATGCACCCATGCACACTGCGTTTTGTGTGGTCCTAGAGCCAGTTTGAGCCTGCCAATCTGTGGTCACAATTCCCCCCAAATGGCACTCTGAAAATCCCACCCCTAGGGGGTAATTCCCCCCTACTTGAGAACCACTGGTCTAGAGAGTTAACTAGATTTTTTCATGTTGAACTCTTTTAATTAGTCTGCTTTTCCTGACCTGTATAACCTGTCCATTTACCAACAAATAATTTTAGCTTCCCTCCATCCTCTTGCAGGCCACAGGGTGGTTTATTTGGTCAACCTAATGGGCCTTGACAACATCAAAAAAAAAGAAC
This sequence comes from Macrobrachium rosenbergii, assembly GCF_040412425.1. Taxonomy (NCBI): domain Eukaryota; kingdom Metazoa; phylum Arthropoda; class Malacostraca; order Decapoda; family Palaemonidae; genus Macrobrachium; species Macrobrachium rosenbergii. The sequence continues at coordinate 38,373,713 of NC_089747.1, read as the reverse complement.
TGGAAGTTGATAAAGGCGTCTGATGGAAAATGGATGGAAAATGGCGTTTGGTTTTGGAATTGACATTTGACCTGACATGTGGGCAAGGGCCCTTCTTGCTTTCAGGGTGGCAGCACTCACTCAGCTGGCCAGCGAGATGGTAACAGCAAATGATATTACGGACAGCTCTGGAAACAGGGGAGAGAGAGAGAGAGAGAGAGAGAGAGAGAGAGAGAGAGAGAGAGAGAGAGAGAGTTCTCTTAGTCTAGCAATAAAATACCTTTGCTGGGTAAATTTCGTGACAATCACAGTTCACAGTTCAGAGAGAGAGAGAGAGAGAGAGAGAGAGAGAGAGAGAGTTCTCTTAGTCTAGAATAAAATACCTTTGCTGGTAGTCCACCAGAGAGAGAGAGAGAGAGAGAGAGAGAGAGAGAGAGAGAGAGAGAGAGAGAGAGAGAGAGAGAAAGCTCTCTTAGTCTAGGAATAATATACCTTTGTTTGGAAGAAGTTCATGACAATCATAGTTCACCGGAAAGTCTAGGAATAATATACCTTTGTTTGGAAGAGTTCATGACAATCATAGTTCACCGGAAAAGAGAGAGAGAGAGAGAGAGAGAGAGAGAGAGAGAGAGAGAGAAAAGTTCCCTTAGTCTAGCAATAAAATACCCTTGTTTGGAAAAAGTTCACGCCAGTCACACTTCCCCAAGAACGAAAAAGCAACGAGAGAGAGAGAGAGAGAGAGAGAGAGAGAGAGAGAGAGAGAGAGAGAGAGAGAGGCAGTCATATTCTCTCTAATAGGTGTTGCAGCCGCCAAGTGCCACTCAGACTAATTGCATTTAACACTTACTTCCGCCGGACGGTGTCGGTCTGGGAGCAAAAGCTGTGTGTGTTGACTTTACTGTTACCCAAAATATTTTTGTAAAGCTTTTTCAATGTCCTGTTTTTCGTTTTCTGTAAAAGAAAACTATTGTGCCGGCTTTGTCTGTCCGTCCGCACTTTATTCTGTCCGCACTTTTTCTGTCCGCCCTCAGATCTTAAAAACTAATGAGGCTAGAGGGCTGCAAATTGGTATGTCGATCACCCACCCTCCAATCATCAGACATACCAAATTACAGCCCTCTAGCCTTAGTATTTTTCATTTTATTTAAAGTTAAAGGTAACCATAATCGTGCTTCTGGCAACGGTATAGGTCAGGCCACCACCGGGACGTGGTTAAAGTTTCATGGGGCGCGGCTCATACAGCATTATACCGAGACCACCGAAAGATAGATCTGTTTTCGGTGGCCTTGATTATACGCTGTGCAGAAAGCTCGACTGCGCCGAAGAAACTTCGACGCATTTTTTACTCGTTTATTTATATTTTCACAGAGACTAATATAAAATAACTGATGAAAACAATGCATATATATATATAGTATATATACAGTATATAAATAAAACTTTCATATATAATATTTTTAAATACTTATTTGATTTTCATATTTCCACTTTAATGCTGATGACAATTCTTGGTGTGCAAAGTTAATATTTTTTTAATAATGACTTTTATTTTAAATCCTAGTTCCCCCTTTAAATATTTATTCCTCTACTGAATAATAATAATAATAATAATAATAATAATAATAATAATAATAATAATTTTAATAATAATAATAATAATAATAATAATAATGATAATAATAATAATAATAATAATAATAATTTCAATCAATGTTTATTTTTTAACCTTAGGAGTTAATGAGACAAATTACATTATATTTATTATATATTTATATAATATATATATTTATCCTTACAGGACAAACCTGATTTTTTTTTGCCACAAAAAAAGGAATATAGAAATGACATGGAATTAAAAAGATAGTCTTTATTGAATTGAATATAGAATTTAGGCCAAAGGCCAAGCACTGGGATCCACGAGGTCATTATTCCTCTACGAAGATAGTTTTAATTAATATGACCACAGTTTTTGAAAAAAAAAATTCCGGAGACCAAACACAAACATAACCACACACACACACAAACAGGTAAAAAAATATATTCCTAAACGTCGAAGGGACTTTCTCCTCGGAAGGGGAGTTTCCACCAGATCCTCCTCGGCAATCCTGGACCCTCCGCGTGACTCCACAGGGAAGGGGAAAAAAAGCTAAAATCATTTTCCTTCGACGGGGGAAAACCATTTTTGTCCCGGGAGCTTAATGCCAAAAGTGGTCTTCTTCGTCTTTCTTCTATTCTGCCTCCTTTTCCTATTCCTCTTCCTCCTCCTCTTCCTCCTTTTCCTATTCCTATTCCTCTTCCTCCTCCTCTTCCTCCTCCTCATCTTCTTCTTCCTCTTCCCCTTCCTCCTCCTCTTCCTCTTCTTCTTCTTCCTCTTCCTCTTCTTCCTCCTTCTCTTCCTCCTCTTCCTCTTCCTCTTCCACTTCCTCCTCTTCCTCCTCTTCCTCTTCCACCTCCTCCTCACCTTAATCTTCTTCTTCTTCCTCTTCCTCTTCCTCCTCCTCCTCTTCCTCCTCTTCCTCTTCCTCTTCCACTTCCTCCTCTTCCTCCTCCTCCTCCTCCTCCTCCTCCTCTTCCTCCTCCTCCTCTTCTTCCACTTCCTCTTTTCTTCCTCTTCCTCCCTCCTCCTCCTCTTCCTCCTCCTCCTCCTCTTCCTCCTCTTCCTCTTCCTCTTCCACTTCCTCCTCTTCCTCCTCTTCCTCTTCCTCTTCCACCTCCTCTTCCTCTTCCTCTTCCACCTCCTCCTCACCTTAATCTTCTTCTTCTTCCTCTTCCTCTTCCTCTTCCACCTCCTCCTTACCTTCCTCTTCTTCTTCTTCCTCTTCCTCCTCCTCCTCCTCCTCCTCCTCCTTCTACTCTTCCTCCTTCTCCTCCCTGGTTGCGAGTTAAGCCAGTTTGCAATATTGCAATCTGCTTGCAAGACTTACAATGAAGGACCTCAAGGCGAATGTCGTGTCTTTGGGAAGGTTTTTTTTTTGGGGGAGGTTTTCATGTCGGACAGATATCGGAGGAGGACGTTTTCCGTGGGACTCCGCAGGGATTGACTCCTGAGCAAAAATGTTTTTTTTTTTTTTTTTTTTTTGGGGTGGGAAGGATTAAGGATGTTGATGTATTTATGGTGATGAGGGAGAATGTTTTTTTTTCTAAATCGCAGACGTTTTTTTATTCTGTTATATTTTGCTGTATTTTTAATTTTCACATTTTTTTTCATTCTGTTTGTTATTATGAAAAATTGCAAATGGATTTTAAGCAGAATATGAAAGTAGGCTCATATTTTATAATAATAATAATAATAATAATAATAATAGTAATAATAATAATAATTATTATAATAATAATAATATGGGGCATACGAAAGTACAAGAAATTATTAATCAAATTATAATATATATACATATATATTAAAAACCAAGAAATATATATATATATAAATATATATATTTAAATTGCAGAAAAATATAAAAATAAAAAACTGCACAGACAATAAACCAAAGAATGAATTTTAAAAAAAATCCACGTCACCCAAGAAATAATTAGGACAAGTAACGCAGAAGAGAGAGAGAGAGAGAGAGAGAGAGAGAGAGAGAGAGAGAGAGAGAGAGAGAGAGAGAGAGAGCCCTAACAAAAAAAAAAAAAAAAAAAAAAGCTGAACTTCTTAATGAAAGAAGTTCAATATTACTTTCGGCTGTGACTTGTTCATTAAAAGTTCAACAATGTAGAAATTTCCATATAAATGAAACGGCCTCTTGGGTCCAGTTTAGAATATTTCCTAATGGTCTGTGATTCATTTCAAGGACCGGCAATATTTGGGGAGTCTAGTGTCTCTCGCTATGCTATACGTATTCATTTTTGAAGTAGGAATATCTTTTTATCTTACTTTATTATTATTATTATTATTATTATTATTATTATTATTATTATTATTATTATTATTATTATTATTATTTATTCATTTTTGAAGTAGGAATATCTTTTTACCTTAGTTTATTATTATTATTATTATTATTATTATTATTATTATTATTATTATTATTATTATTACTATTATTATTATTATTATTATTATCATTATTATTATTATTATTATTATTATTATTATTATTATTATTATTATTATTATTCATTCATTTTGTAGGAATATTTTTTATCTTATTTTATTATTATTATTATTATTATTATTATTATTATTATTATTATTATTATTATTATTATTATTATTATTGATTCATTTTTGAAGTAGGAATATCTTTTATCTTATTTTATTATTATTATTATTATTATTATTATTATTATTATTATTATTATTATTATTATTATTATTATTATTATTGCTTCACACTTTTTCCAAAACTGGCAGGTTCTCTTGACCAATCTTACCTCGATTATTCAATGAAAAATAATATATATATATATATATATATATATATATATATATATATATATATTATTTATTAATTAATTAATTAATTAATTTATTTATTTATTAATTTACATACTTTATTTATTTACAAAAAATTAAAAAAAGACTTCAAAATAAAGGCTGCCTTGTGAATCAGGAGTCCCAGTGATTCTTTGCTGAAATCGCAAGAGACGAAATCTCCACAACTTGGCAGAGTGATGTTCTGAATCCTAAATCAGATCGTAAGGACGATTGTTTTTTTCTTATTTTAGGCCCAGGAAAACATCCGGCCAACAGGGAGTAATTTGGGGTGTTCTGAAAATTTCCCTTTGGAATAGTCTTTTTTTTTTTTTTAGTTTGTGAGGTTGTATGAAAGTGAACTGTTTACATACATACATAGATTACATACATATATATATATATATATATATATATATATATATATATATATATATATATATATATATATATATATATATACATATACATACATACATATATATATATGTATACACATATATACATACATGCATACATAACCACACATATATTCAAATTGGAATCCCACCTTCGTAACCATAAAAATTCTTCACAAATCCTTGACGAAAAGGACTCGGAACCTTTTTTTTTATAAAGAAGAAGAAATCCCAGACCTCACAGTAACGAGATACAAGAAACTCACAAATAACGTCATTTCCAAGAATACATGAAAGAGCATTCGCTCTCTCAATAGACACGGGGTCTTCTTATAGAGCAAAAAGAGGATATTATAGATCAAGGAACAGCTTCCAGGAAGAGCTTCCAGTAGTAGACACAGCCTTTGGTGAGACTGCAATGCTGAATCTTCCAGGAACAGCTTCCAGGAATAGCTTCCAGTAGCAGATACAACCTTTGGTGAAACTGTAATGCTGAATCTTTCAGGAACAGCTTCCAGGAATAGCTTTCAGTAGCGTCTACAGCCTTTAGTGAGACTGTAATGCTGAATCTTCCGGGAACAGATTCCAGGAATAGCTTCCAGTAGCAGATACAGCCTTTGGTGATAGGGTAATGCTGAATCTTCCAGGAACAGCTTCCAGGAAGAGCTTCCAGTAGCAGATACAGTCTCTGGTGAGACTGTGATGCTGAATCTTCCAGGAACATCTTCCAGGAATAGCTTCCTGTAGCAGATACAGCCTTTGATGAGACTGGAACAGCTTCTAGAAATAGCTTCCAGTAGCAGATACAGCCTTTGGTGAGACTGTAATGCTGGATCTTCCAGGAACATCATCCAGGAATAGCTTCCAGTAGCAGATACAGCCTTTGGTGAAACTGCAATGCTGAATCTTCCAGGAGCAGCTTCCAGGAATAGCTTCGAGTAGCAGATACAACCTTTGGTGAGACTGTAATGCCGAATCTTCCAGGAACAGCTTCCAGGAATAGCTTCCAGTAGCGTCTACAGCCTATGGTGAGACTGCAATGCTGAATCTTCCAGGAACATCCTCCAGAAATAGCTTCCAGTAGCAGATACAGCCTTTGGCGAAACTGTAATGCTGAATCTTCCAGGAACAGCTTCCAGGAACAGCTTCCAGGAACAGCTTCCAGTAGCAGATATCATGGCTAACTTTAACCTTATCTAAAATAAAAACCACTGAAGCTAGAGGGCTGCAATTTGGTACGTTTGATGACTGGAGGGTGAATGATCAACATCCCAATTTGCAGCCCTCTAGCCTCGGTAGTTTTTAAGATCTGAGGGCGGACAGAAAAAGTGCGGGCGGACAGACAAATAGTCATCTCCATAATAGTTTTCTTTTACTGGAAACTGAAAATTAGAACTGTTTGGAATGAAATAGCAGGGAAATATAAGTAAATTATTTATTGCATAATATGAAAATATTATTGATTACATAATAAAATACCCGAGAGGCAGGGTACTCAGTGACAGCCTTCCTATGCCCCTGATTTCTCAACCTAGAAGAATCTTGTGAAAAACAGCGAAGTTGGACCAAAAGTCTTGCTGACTCAACCTCGTCTGTGAAACAAGAGATAAGGCACAGAGGAGAGAGAGAGAGAGAGAGAGAGAGAGAGAGAGGAAGGGGACCACTGATAATTGTTTAGGAAATCGAAGACTATATTGAGACAGTGAGGAAGAAAGAGAGAGAGAGAGAGAGAGAGAGAGAGAGAGAGAGAGAGAGAGAGAGAGAGAGAGAGAGAGAAGGAAGGGTGCGACCGGTAATTCTGTAGGAAATCGAAGACTAAACAGAGACAGCTAGGAAGAATGAGAGAGAGAGAGAGAGAGAGAGAGAGAGAGAGAGAGAGAGAGAGAGAGAGAGAGAGAGAGCAATTTTTTTACAAAATGGATGTGGACAATATCTTCATTAATAACAGAACAAAAGCATTAACTCCTTTTCTCTCTCTGAGAGAAGAGAGAGAGAGAGAGAGAGAGAGAGAGAGAGAGAGAGAGATTATTATCTATAGCAGTAATAGAAAACATAGTCTTAAATGGAATATAATCTTTCAATGCTCATTTTCCTTCATTATAAGCTACCCTTCATATACAAATTGTAGCCCTCTAGCCTCCTCAGTAGTAAGCCATAATCGTGCGTCTGGCAACGATATAGGCCAGGCCACCACCGTGCCGTGATTAAAGTTTCAATGGCCGCGGCTCATAGAGCATTATACCGAGACCACCGAAAGACAGATCTATTTTCGGTGGCCTTGATTATACGCTGTACAGAAAACTCGATTGCGCCGAAGAAAATTTTTACTTGTTTATTATTATTTATATAGTTTTGTTGTTTCTTAACCTGAAACACAGATAATTATGTAACTTTCTATATAAGTCAGCTAAGGACAATGACTAATTTAACAATCATCAATAATAATTTGAATCCACACATGATTCATTCAGAGAAAAGGATTTAGCTCTCTTGAGTCAAATAATGTACCTTTTTGAACTAAATACTTCCAGAACTTTCGATCTCTCCTGTTCAGTAATTACTATCAATATGGTTATAATGAGATTTGAAAATACAAAAAAATTGTATGATAAGAGAGCTAGCAATTTTTAAAACACCCAATTTTCCTATTTTTTCCAACTTAGCCTAAATTGATGTAACAATATATCTTTTGATTAAGAATATTTCCTTTTCAGTGTCTTAAATTATCTCAGTGACTTCCTGAGTCACTGTGACTCACTGTGACTCATTGTGACTCATTTCCAGTTGCATGGGATCAATTTAGCCTACTGCAAGATTCATTCATTTTTCAAATAGGTTTTACAGTTTTTCAGTGTTTTCAATTACCTTAGTAGATTCACTTTCTTCAGCCACTTCCCTGAGTCACTGTGACTCACTGTGATTCATTGTGAATCATTTTCAGTTGCATGGGATCAGTTTAGCCTACTGCAAGATTTATTCCTTTTTTAAATAGTTTTTATAGTTTTTCAGTGTCTTCAAATACTTTAGTTGACTCAGCTTCGTTAGTCAGTTCCTTGTGTCATTGTGACTCATTTTCAGTTGCATGGGATCAATTTAGCCTACTGTAAGATTCATTCTTTTTTTAACAGCTTTTATGGTCTTTATTCTTTTATCCAAACAGCACTCTCATGAATGCATGAACACTGATTGCCATGTTCAGGCATTCGACATAAAATCTCATGCTTCGTAGCCTTGAATAAAAATATCCAGGTGTCTTCGACATAATCATGTATTTTCTAATTTAGTTGAAAACCCCCCTTCAAGCAAAAATCAACGGCCATTTCAGAAAGTTTGCCTTCTAAAGACTTTCGCCATTCGAGCTTTGCACCCCATAAGAACGAATTGTTCCAGTATTTTTCCCGGGGCTGACCCGGTAAAGAGGAAACTTTGGTCCCGAAATAACATTACTGGGTCGCCATTACGTTCGGATTCTTCTCTCGAGTTCTCTCGAACTTCGTCCGATTGTGACTTCTTTGCTGCCTCTGATTGTCTCAGCTGATCTGGTTAGTGTAAGCTACGGCCCTGAAAGTTTTGTCCCCCACCCCCCCTCTCTCTCTCTCTCTCTCTCTCTCTCTCTCTCTCTCTCTCTCTCTCTCTCTCTCTCAATATACAAATGTCTTTTGCAAGTCTACGAGAAGTGTAGGAAACTGAAGTTGCCAAACCTTCCATGGAATAATTTTTAACTAGACAGGTTTTCTTCTCTCTCTCTCTCTCTCTCTCTCTCTCTCTCTCTCTCTCTCTCTAACATACAAATGTCCTTTGCAAGTCCAGAAAGAGTGTCGAAAATTGAAGAAGTTGACATTCCTTCTAAGGAACAATTTTAACTAGGTAGTTTCTCTCTCTCTCTCTCTCTCTCTCTCTCTCTCTCTCTCTCTCTCTCTCTCTCTCTCAACTTACAAATGTCCTTTGCAAGTTCAGAAAGAGAGTAGAAAACTGAAAAAGAAATTGCCATGCCTTCTAAGGAATCATTTTAAATAGACAAGTTTCCTTCTCTCTCTCTCTCTCTCTCTCTCTCTCTCTCTCTCTCTCTCTCTCTCTCTCTCTCTCTCTCTCTCTCTAAACTTCAAGTCCAGTAGGAATATAGAAAACTGAAAAAGGAAAAAAAAGTTATTGATTATCCAAGAAAAATCGAGAAGTCCTCTTGTTTCTTATATTAAGATACCGATTGTTCTAATATAGAGGCCGTTGGGAGGGGGAATTTAATGCTCTTATCTAGTCACGGCTTGATGGGGAAACAAATATGATAACGAAGTGTGGAAGAAAAAAATGTTACCGAGATATGGAAACTGAGTAAGTAATAATAATAATAATAATAATAATAATAATAATAATAATAATAATAATAATAATAATAATAAGAAGAAGAAGAAGAAGAAGAAGAAGAAGAAGAAGAAGAAGAAGAAGAAGAAGAAGAATCATAACTGTAATTAGAATTATAATAATAGTTATAATGATAATTATAATAATAAGAATAATAATAATAATAATAACAATTATTATTATTATTATTATTATTATTATTATTATTATTATTATTATTATTATTATTATTATTATTAATTTATAGCATTTAGCCTGAATTTCTTTGGACAATGAAAAGAAAATCGTATTTTATTCAAAATGAAAAATTATTCCCATTTTCATTTCCTCTTAAATATGGTAGATTATTTTTATTAATAAATGAATAATCTATTTATGGATCCAAGCTAGAAAGGTTAGTGATCTTTTGTCTCGTTCCCCGAAAAAAAATAAGTATTCAATGATTCTAATTGTACTTAATAACTAGAACTAAAGTATTCTCTATGTTTCCTGCCCAAAAATCTTTTCCTAATTTCAGGACGATTTATCTGGCCATCCCATCTTTAACTGGAGGTTAGGAATAAGTCTGTATGGTGTTTTTCCATAGAGAGATCAACATATTGATCAAATTATAGCACATTTAAAGGTCAGGCATTCTCAAAGGTGGGAAGGAAAGGTTACTTACTACCTGCCCCTGTCAGTTGGTGTAGCTGTCTAAAGTCAAAATAGAATGATGTGGACTTAGTGCTATTATTATTATTATTATTATTATTATTATTATTATTATTATTATTATTATTATTATTATTATTATTATTATTATTATTATTATTATCAAGAATACTCATAGTAGCACGAGTCTTGAAATGGAGAAACTAATCCACAGTTATGTATGGATACAAATTTATTTATTCTTAATTTATTTGTACCCATACCTAACTGTGGATTTGTTTCTCCATTATTATTATTATTATTATTATTATTATTATTATTATTATTATTATTATTATTATTATTATTATTATTATTATTATTATTATTATTTTTTACCTTCCATAATTTAGTAACTTCAAACTCACATCGACCTTAATGGACTACAAGTGCACAAGATGTATCAAAATATTCATGTTGCATCATCTATACCTTGGCATGGACCGGTATACAGGAGCCACTTTCCCTTCACAAAAAACAATAAATAGAGTGTTCTGGGAATAATTGTCAATATACATAAACTTGCGTTTAGATCAGAAAGGTTTAAACAGTTCCTTTTGTAAAATCGTATTTTCATTATGTTTACTGTTTTTACAAATTAGCAGCAAAAACGAAAGAATGCCAACATCAAGTATGATTTTACTTATAAAACCACGCAAAGAAATAGAGAATAAAGAAAATTCTTGAATAGTCAACTGGCAACATCCAAAGAGTTGATTGGTCAACCAAAGAAAATAGATAAAAAAAAATTCCTGAAGAGTCAGTTGGCAACATCCAAAGAGTTGATTTGATCAACCAATAAAAACAGATTAAAAAATTCCTGAATAGTCAGCAAGCAACATCCAAAGAGTTGATTTGATCAACCAATAAAAAACAGATTAAAAAATTCCTGAATAGTCATCAAGCAACATCCAAAGAGTTGATTTGATCCACCAATAAAAAGCAGATAAAAAAATCCTGAATAATCAGCTGGCAACATCCAAAGAGTTGATTTGATCAACCAATAAAAAACAGATACAAAATTCCAGAATAGTCAACTGGCATCATCAAAGAGTTGATTTGATCAACCAAAGAAAAATAGATAAAAAAAAAAATCCTGAACAGTCAGCAACCAGCATCCAAAGAGTTAATGTGATCAACGACAGAGAAACGTGGAAAACATTCATGAGCAGCCATCTGCCAACATCAATTATAATCACACCTTGACAAAAACACAATTCTAGTTTCGTATTAGACAAAATTACCAGACAATTGAATAGGGATAATTAGGGGAGACATGAACAATCCTCTCTCTCAATTTCCCACCATAATGACTTTAAATTCTTTCTCCCTCTATCCTAGAAAACAACGAAAGTGTTTTGCCATTAGACAATTGGTTATAAGCAAAATATAATTCAGAGAGAGAGAGAGAGAGAGAGAGAGAGAGAGAGAGAGAGAGAGAGAGAGAGAGAGAGAGAGAGAGAGAGTTGGGAATATCAGTCTGTCTTGCAAAA
>NC_089747.1:38344880-38349880 GCF_040412425.1 Macrobrachium rosenbergii | reverse complement strand
AAAATAGGAATTCATAGGGGTCCCAGGGGATAATGCCCCCTAAAATTATTAATACCTAAATCAAACTGATTATGATAATGTATACTAATTATAACATTACTGCAGTTACCTTCAGTCCTTTTTTACCCTACAATAAAAAAAAGAATATCTATATAAACAAAATATGTTTATATCTAATACTAAAGTATGCTTATATTTGGGTTACAATCTGCTCGTGGTTAATAATGAGAGAGAGAGAGAGAGAGAGAATGTATGTTTACATTTGGGGGGAGAGAGAGAGAGAGATGTATGTTTACATTTTGGAGAAAGAGAGAGAGAGAGAGTGAGAGAAATGTGTGTTTATATTTGGGGAAAAGAGAGAGAGAGAAATGTATGTTTACATTTGGGAGAGAGAGAGAGAGAGGGGGGGGGAGAAATGTATGTTTACATTTGGGAGAGAGAGAGAGAGAGAGAGAGAGAGAGGGAGTAATGTATGTTTACATTTGGGAGAGAGAGAGAGAGAGAGAGAGAGAGAGAGAAATGTATGTTAAATTTGGGAGAAAGAGAGAGAGAGAGAGAGAATGAGAGAGAGAGAGAGAGAGAGAGTTTACATTTGAGAGAGAGAGAGAGAAATTGAGACAGACAGACAGAGAGAGAGTCTCCCAACTCACCTGAATATAATGCCCACTAATTAGGCAAACAGCATTTCCATGGCGACTGAATATTTATCAAAACATCCCTGACAGCCGTTTCAAATATCATGCCCGGCCAATGTCACAGTGTGACACCCAAGCCCCATTAGCATAATTATGCAGTAATTGTCAACATGGAACATCATCATTACACGTCCGCTGAATAAAAATAGAAAAAGAATGAAGATAAACATGTTTATAGCTAGGCCAGGGTTATATTAGACCCAGAATTAAAACAATTTCCATTAATGAGAGAATTTAATTTTCAATGGATTTTTAGCAGGTTGAATGGACTATTTTTTTCACGTGATTATTCGTAAAATATATGTTTATGATTTTGTTATATTACATTATATTTGGAGTGGTAACTCAGGAGTCAAATTATTATTATTATTATTATTATTATTATTATTATTATTATTATTATTATTATTATTATTATTCAGAAGATGAACCCTATTCATATGGAACAAGCCCACCATAGGGGCCATTGACTTGAAATTCAAGCTTCCAAAAATATGTCATTATTATTATTATTATTATTATTATTATTATTATTATTATTATTATTATTATTATTATTATAGCACCAAGCTTTTCATTAGCATCATAAGACATGATTAGAACTCGATTCCAATCTCTCGCTCCCACGTCAGGGAGGTCCGTCACCTGATCAGCTGATTAGCGAAGCTGATTGGGAGGGATTAAGGCAAATCCTGACGCCTTGCCGAGAGCTTACGTCATTTAGAATTAACTCAATTATGCATATGACACCCTAAGCTCTGAGGCGTCATGAGGAAATGGAATGAACCTCTCTCTCTCTCTCTCTCCCTCTCCCTCTCTCTCTCTCTCTCTCTCTCTCTCTCTCTCTCTCTCTCTCTCTCTCTCTCTCACACACACACACACACAGATACAAGCACACAACTTACATAAACAATTTTAGTGAATAAAACAGAACGTGGCCTATTTAATCTCTCTCTCTCTCTCTCTCTCTCTCTCTCTCTCTCTCTCTCACACACACACACACACACACAAACACACACACACACAGATACAAGCACACAACTTACATAAATGATTTTAGTAAATAAAACAGAATGTGGCCTATTTACTATTTCTCTCTCTCTCTCTCTCTCTCTCTCTCTCTCTCTCTCTCTCACGCGCATACACGTGCACGCACACACACACACAAACACGAGCACAGCCTAATCACACATACGCAAACAATTTTAGTATATAAAGCACAAAGTTATCCGTCGATTCTCTCTCTCTCTCTCTCTCTCTCTCTCTCTCTCTCTCTCTCTCTCTCTCTCTCTTGACAGAGCAAAATGATTTACCCAAACTGCGTTCCCAAAACACTACGCAAGCAAATGGCCGGGTAAGAAGCTTACTCTCTCCCTCTCTCTCTCTCTCTCTCTCTCTCTCTCTCTCCTAGTAAATTGCTGAAAACACTTATACCTGTTGCTTTTAAGCTATCTTCCCTTTCTGATGGCAGTCTCTGCTTGGCCCAGGTAAGAGGAAAACTCACTTGGGATGGATTCAAGATTCATCGACTTGGAGATTCGCGGATGGAGGAGCGTGATTCGTTCATAGGAGAGAAATTTTTGGACATATTGGAGTGAGATTCATTCATAGGGAAGAGAAATTTTTGGACATATTGGAATGAGATTCATTCAGAGAAGAGAGGAATTTTTGGACATATTGGAATGGGTCATGAATTTCAAACCAATGTCCCCCTATGGTGGGCTTCTTCAATATGAATAGGGTTTATCAGCTATAATAATAATAATAATAATAATAATAATAATAATAATAATAATAATAATAATAATAATAATAATAATAATAATTATAATGTCAGTATTAAACAAAGTTCAAAGACCTAAATCATGTATAATTGCTTAAAAATGTTGCTGACGAATTCAATTTTGCAGAAGTAGAAATAAATTCCTTCTGAAATAAACCAAATTAAAGACAAAACAAATAAAACATGCGCCAACGTTTCTTCGGCGCCATCGAGTTTTCTGTACGGCGTCTAATCAAGGCCACCGAAAACAGATCTGTCTTTCGATGGTCTCGGTATAATGCTGCATGAGCCGCGGCCCATGAAACTTTAACAGCCGCCCGGTGGTGGCCTGGCCTATATCGTTGCCAGACGCACGATTATGGCTAACTTTAACCTTAAACAAAATGAAAACTACTGAGAAGGCTAGAGGGCTGCAATTTGGTATGTTGGACGATTGGAGGGTTGGCGATCGACGTACCAATTTGCAGCCCTCTAGCCTCCTCAGTAGTTTTTAAGATCTGACGGCGGACAGAAAAAGTAGGGACAGAAAAAGTGCGGACAGAAAAAGTAGGGACAGAAAAAGTGCGAACAGAATAAGTGCTGACAGAAAAAGTGCGGACAGAAAAAGTCGGGACAGAAAAAGTACGGATAGGATAAAGTGCTGACAAAAAAAAGTACGGGCAGAAAAAGTGCGGACAGAAAAAGTGCAGACAGAATAAGTGCGGACAGAAAAAAGTACGGGCAGAAAATGTGCGGACAGAAAAAAAATATGAACAGGAAAAAAATACGGACAGAAAAAGTGCGGACAGAAAAAGTGCGGACAGAAAAAGTTCGGACAGGAAAAAGTGCGGACAGGAAAAAGTGCGGACAGAAAAAAGTGCGGACAGAAAAAAGTGCGGACAGAAAAAGTGCGGACAGAAAAAAGTGCGAACAGAAAAAAGTGCGGACAAAATAAAGAGCGGACAGAAAAAAGTGCGGACGCACAGACAAAGCCGGCACAATAGTTTTCTTTTCAGAAAACTAAAAAAAAAAACGAACGATAATTAAGTCTCCTAATGAGAGTTACTCCTTTAAAAAAAGAAAAGATCCAATTTCCTCTTCATCCTCTTCATCAAAGACAGAAGACAAAATGAGACCAAGAGGAAAGAGGAGAAGAGGAAAAGTGAAAGTGATGCACCGCAAATTGAGGAAAATTGGAAAAAAATAGTGAGGAAAAATAACCTAGATTATAGAATAACAAAGAGTAACTAATGAGATAATTAAATGGTGTCTAAATAATTATGCAATCATAGATAAGAGCAAAAATGAAAATAAATACTAAGAAAACAATACAAAGGCAAATTCAAATAAAATGAACAATAGAACAGAAGTGCCAGTTGGGGGGACGACAGGTCCCAAAGCCTCTGACACGTAGGCGGTGTGTCGCTAGACCCACTGTTTAGCTTCCCAGCCCGAGGGCTGGTACCTTTCTCATAATGTTTAGCTTTCCAGCCCCGGGGCTGGTACTTATTCTCCTACTGTTTAGTTTCCCAGCACGAGGGCTGGTACCTTTTCTCCTACTGTTTAGCTTCCCACCACAAGGGCTGGTACTTATTCTCTTACCGTTTAGCTTCCCAGCTCTAGGGCTGGTACCTATTTAGCTTCCCACCACTGTTTAACTCCCAGCACGAGGGCTGGTACCTATTCTCCTACTGTTTAGCTTCCCACCACGAGGGCTGGTACCTATTCTCCTACGGTTTAGCTTCCCAGCACGAGGGCTGGTACCTATTCTCCTATGGTTTAGCTTCCCAGCCCAGGGCTGGTACCTATTCTCCTACTGTTTAGCTTCCCAGCACGAGGGCTGGTACCTATTCTCTTATGGTTTAGCTTCCCAGGCCAGGGGCTGGTACCTATTCTCCTTCCCAGCACGAGGGCTGGTTTTCTCCTAGTTTAGCTTCCCAGCACGAGGGCTGGTACCTATTCTCCTACTGTTTAGCTTCCCAGCACGAGGGCTGGTACCTATTCTCCTATGGTTTAGCTTCCCAGTCCAGCAGCTGGCACCTATTCTCCTACTGAACCTCTCAGGTTTTTACGGACCATTGGTTTGACGGGCTACCGGATTTTCACAGTGGTGCAATCCAAATCACCAGTGAGCGGCGGGATTTGAACCCCGGCCCTCTCGAAAATAAATGCCGAGAAAGAAAATCCAGAAACGAAACTAAATGAAAGCAAGAAACAACAGCAAAGGTATTGTCCCATCCAAAACAAAAGGGCATCATCGCCTTCATTATTAAAGGCGCAGAACTGAAGGCCAGGAAATAACTCGAGACATCGAGACAATTCTCGTGGAGTCTGAGGAAATTAGGCCGCTTTGAAGACCTCTTCAGGAAATTAGTTCTCGGCGAAGGCTTTTTTCGTCTTCCTGCCGAAGCCGATTTTAGCCCAGCCAACATTTGTTTCATTCGTTCCTGACTTGACAATGTTTTGGTGGAGCGAATATTATAGACGGAAAGCAAATGAAAACTGGAATTAGAAATTGTTTCATTTGTTCCTGACTTGACAAT
>NC_089747.1:38332380-38339880 GCF_040412425.1 Macrobrachium rosenbergii | reverse complement strand
GTGGGACAACCACTGGGCTGTGGGACAACCACTGGACTGTGGGACAACCACTGGACTGTGAGACAACCACAGGACTGTGGGACAACCACTGGACTGTGAGACAACCACTGGACTGTGGGACAACCACTGGACTGTGGGACAACCACTGGACTGTGGGACAACCACTGGACTGTGAGACAACCACTGGACTGTGGGACAACCACTGGACTGTGGGACAACCACTGGGCTGTGGGATAACCACTGGACTGTGGGACAACCACTGGGCTGTGGGACAACCACTGGACTGTGAGACAACCACTGGACTGTGGGACAACCACTGGACTGTGAGACAACCACTGGACTGTGGGACAACCACTGGACTGTGAGACAACCACTGGACTGTGGGACAACCACTGGACTGTGAGACAACCACTGGACTGTGGGACAACCACTGGACTGTGGGACAACCACTGGACTGTGAGACAACCACTGGACTGTGGGACAACCACTGGACTGTGAGACAACCACTGGACTGTGGGACAACCACTGGACTGTGGGACAACCACTGGACTGTGGGACAACCACTGGACCGTGGGACGCCCTCTGGCCTGTGGGACAACCACTGGACTGTGGGACAACCACATATGTGTTTACGTGTAATACTATCCATATCAGGGACCACAAGTCATCGTTCTTCTCAAACATCTTTCAAACTAACTATTTGATTGAAATGGTACTTTGACACAGTGTACAAGACACCTCCCGCCAATTTTTGGTAATATATTGCATTGTCAAATGGTGTTAGTTATGGCGTTTACTCTGGACTCTTAAACCAAAGTCGCATGAGTCAGCACGACTAATCGACGCAATCGAACGGCTGCTGTCCCCCAAAGACAGGAAAGGCTGGGGGCGGAGATGGGGATGGGAGGAAAGTGGGTTGAGGGAGGGATGAGGAGAGGAAAGGAGAGGGAGGAACGGGACGGGGATAAAAAAAGGACGTGCGAATGCATAGTTTGGCGATACTTGGCAACACCATGCAAGTCAAGAGTAAACGCCTTAACTAAAACATGTCCATTTCCCCTTATTCACAAGCTGTGCCAACGCACATTTTCAGAGTTTTATTATAAAATGTCATGAAAACACTAATATAATTCTAAATTACGCCAGGTGTCGATAAGGTGTGGGGGGCTGTTCGCTAATCCGGCACCAATTTGATTCGCTAATCAGGTAATCACGGGTGGGATCTCTCTGACGCGTGGGCGAGGGACTGGAATTAAAATCTAATCGTCTCTAATCCTACTATGTCGAAATGGCAAATAGTTTTTATTGTGTGGATGATAATAATAATAATAATAATAACAATAATAATAATAATAATAATAATAATAGAAGTACTCTCTCTCGCTCTCTGTCTCGTGCTAGCATTGAAATTTTGTGCGTGATGAAAAGGTAATTAGTTCTTTTAGAATTAGATACATTCTGCATAAAAAATATAATATATATATAGATATATATATATATTTATATATAAACACTGTATATAGATATTATATAGACTTATATATATATATATATATATATATGTGTGTGTGTGTGTGTGTTTGTGCATATATGCAATACTTTCCAATAGAAAAGTAACAAGAAAGAGTAACAATAATGAAATCAGCAAAAGTCTTCTCGGGAGAGAGAGAGAGAGAGAGAGAGAGAGAGAGAGAGAGAGAGAGAGAGAGAGAGAGAGAGAGGAAATAAATGCCAGCTATTTCTCTCAAAAGAGTTATTCACAGGGCCTCTGACTAATGTGACAACGTTTCTCTTATCAGCTTCTAAGAGAGGTGAAACATTCTTAGGAGTTGTAATATTTCATATAAGTTTATTTGTGTGTGTGTGTGTGAATATATATATACATACACACGTAATCCTGTCAATTAAGGCTGAAAGTTACCTAAAAAGAAAAAAAAGACAGATACTAAATATAATTAGATTAGGTCGCCAGCTGAGACTATAGTTGCTGAATATAGAGATTTATTCAGAACCACATGAATTAAATCAACAACATTGCCCAAAACAACTAGTTTCAACAAAGTAAAAGAAAAACGTGAACTGATTCTTACGGGAGCTATCGACAGACCCGACTTATTCCCACTTGTGATTATGGTGGCGCGGGTTCGTTTCCCGCGACCGGCCATCACAGTCTCTTCAATTTCTTGCGCTTGGATCTTACGGCTTTGTAGTGACAAGCATACCCAAAAAAGCGCGAAGAATTCGAGAAGTTAAGAGGGCATTGTGGCTATTATAATTACATATGTGTCTGGTAAAAGTGACCAGTAGATTCTACATAATATATATATACACTTATAAGACATTACAACGCCCATGAATATTCCGCTTAGCCTTGAGGCTCACAAAGAGAAGGCAGAACAAAAAAGCTATAAAACAAATGTTTTCATATTAATCAGAGTCCCTGTGAATAACTCCCCTGAGACAAATAGCTGACATTTATTTCCTCTTGGGAAATAAGAAGCGGCGCTTGTAAGGTCAGAAGTCCTCTCTCTCCTCTCTCTCTCTCTCTCTCTCTCTCTCTCTCTCTCTCTCTCTCTCTCTCTCTCTCTCGAGTGCAGACTCGTATATTACTTCGGCAGTCGTGCAGGCGACAAATTATGGCAAATTTATTCGCGAGGAAGCTGAATGTTTGGTTACTCTTTTTAGTTTTCTGTAAAAGAAAACTATTGTGCCGGCTTTGTCCGTCTGTCCGCACTTTTTCTGTCCGCCCTCAGATCTTAAAAATTACTGAGGCTAGAGGGCTGCAAATTGGTGTGTTGATCATTCACCCTCCAATCATCAAACATACCAAATTGCAGCCCTCTAGCCTCAGTAATTTTTATTTTAGTTCAGGTTAAAGTTAGCCTTGATCGTGCTTCTGGCAACGATATAGGATATGCCATCACCGGCCGGTGGTTAAAGTTTTATGGGCCGCGGCTCGTACAGCATTATACCGAGACTACCGATAGATAGATCTATTTTCGGTGGCCTTGATTATACGCTGTAGTGGCTATACAGAAAACTCGATTGCGCCGAAGAAGCTTGGGCGTATTTTTTACTTTTTTTATTGTACTTTGTTTAGGAAAGGATGGCATATTATGTATGTAAGTATGTATGTATGTATGTATATGTATATATATACTATATATATGTATACTATATATATATATATATATATATATATATATATATATATATATATATATATATATATATATATATATATATATATATATATATATATATATATATATATATATATATATATATATATATATATAAATATATATATATATATATATATATATATATATATATATATATATATATATATATATATATATATGTATATACATACATAAATATATATGTATGTATATGTATATAAATATATATCTATATATACACATATACATACATACATATACAGAAAGATGAAAAAACCAGTAAAAAAAGAAATTTAAAGAAAGAATCAAGCCATCAGCATCAAACTCTCATGTCCCTCTACGTTAATGAACTCAATCCCCAAAAATGATTCGAAGATGCTGCCCACTCGCTCAATCAGTCCTTTCATCCGGATTCTCTCTCTCTCTCTCTCTCTCTCTCTCTCTCTCTCTCTCTCTCTCTCTCTCTCTCTCTCAAGTTTTTCCTCTGACAGCCAAAAGAATCCATTCATTTGCCTCGATTGATTAAAGACGTTCTTGGAGATCTTTGCTCTTTATATTTATCGGGTCAGTTGCCGTGATGGACTGCTCTTTGCAACACTTGTATGTGTTTCGTTCATTGCAGAGGAGGTCGTGCACTTGCAAGCGAAGGTGCAGTGCATTGCTACCCCATTACTATTCTCTTTGCATTTCAGTATATCTTATCTATTTGTTAGTTTAATCATTCTCTTTATATCCTCTTATTTCTTTCGAATGAACACCTTAATATTCTTTGGAAGCTTAAAGAATGTCAAGTCAGTAGCCCCTTTGGTGGGCTTGTTCCATATAAATAGGGTTCATCTTCTGAATAATAATAATAATAATAATAATAATAATAATAATAATAATAATAATAATAATAATAATAATAATAATAATAATAATAATAATAGTAATAATAATCATAATAATAGTAATAATAATAATAATAATAATAATAATAATAATATTCTTTGGAACCTTGAATTTCAAGTCAATGGCCCCTTTGGTGGGCTTGTTCCATATGAGTAGGTTTCATCTTCTGAATAATAATAATAATAATAATAATAATAATAATAATAATAATAATAATAATAATAATAATAATAACAATCTTTGGCAGTATGTTTATCTGGGTCAGTCGTCATGATGGACTGTTCTTTGAAATACTATCATAAGTTCTTTTAATTACAGATTTTGAATTGAACTGAACTGAACTGAATATAGGATTTAGGCCAAAGGCCAAGCACTGGGACCTTTGAGATCATTCAGCGCTGAAACGGAAATTGACAGTAGAGAAGGGATTCTACATTGAACCTTAATTAATGTCTACAATGCAACTCATGAGGTGCACTGACGACACTAACCGCCCCCGGTTTTGCTGCTGAATTTTGGTTCAATATTTATATTTTCATTAAATTTTGATAAATAATAAGTTGCAAAACTGCTCATTGTGAAATTGTAAAAAAAAAAAATTATTTTAAATACGTGAGAGCTTCAAATTTTAAAAATCCTAGGAATAATCAAAGAGTTTTTAAATAATACCGAAAAATTAGCCCTATGAACATTTAAATCAAAATATAAAATTATAGAAGAAGAGAAATTAAAAACCCTTTAAAATGACAACAATAAAAGGAAAAATTTATCACATACAACTCAAAATTTAGAAAAAAAAGTATATAGAAGAAAAGAAACAATTTTTTTTTAAATTTACTTAATGATAAATTGAAAAATTTATCGATACAGCGACAAAATGGAAAATTACAGAAATACAAAACTTTCAAAGTTACTTAAACTAACATAACAATAAACTGAAATATTTATCACATAGATTTCAAAATAAATATATAGAAGAAAACAATGATTAAAAATCGCCTTAAAAAGACACAATAAAAAATTGAAAATAGTATCGGTACAGTAACAAAATGGAATATTACATAACAACATTTTTTTAAAAAATGGCTTGAAATAGCCAAAAAAATTCATTGAAAAATTTTTCTTTACAGGAAATTTATCTTTGCAGTAAATGGTAGGAACAAATATATTACCATGAGAAATTTCTATCTGTACAATGGTACAAATAATTAAACGACCTTAGGAACGACCAATACCAATGTTAACGAGGCAAAGACGAAGTATTATTATTATTATTATTATTATTATTATTATTATTATTATTATTATTATTATTATTATTATTATTATTATTATTATTATATTATTATATGAAGATGAACCCTATTCATTTGGAACGAGTCCACTAAAATGGCCAGTGACTTGAAATTCAAGCTTCCAAAGAATATTGCCTTATTATTATTATTATTATTATTATTATTATTATTATTATTATTATTATTATTATTATTATTATTATTATTATTATTATTATTATTATTATTATTTAGTAGATGAAACCTATTCATATGGAAGAAGCCCACCAAAGGGGCCACTGACTTGAAATTCAAGCTTCCAAAGATTATTATTATTATTATTATTATTATTATTATTATTATTATTATTATTATTATTATTATTATTATTATTATTATTATTATTATTATTCAGAAGAAATTCAAGCTTCCAAAGATTATTATTATTATTATTATTATTATTATTATTATTATTATTATTATTATTATTATTATTATTATTATTATTATTCAGTAGATGAAACTTATTCGTATGAAACAAGCCCACCAAAGGGGCCACAGACTTGAAATTCAAGCTTCCAAAATATGTTATGGCGTTCATTAGGAAGAAGTAAGAGGAAGTAAAGGGAGTTACAGAAAGAAGAGATGCCACTTATTAAAAAAGAAAAAAAAATTAAATTCATAAACAGTCAAATAGATAAAAATGTATTAAAATGCAAGAAGAATGGCATCAGGGTAGTAACGCATTGCATTTTCTATTGAACTTCTGAAGGCATAATTCCCATTCAGGCCTGAATTCTTGCGAGCGAGTTAGTTAAGAGAAACCTTTGGATCAGGCAATCTGTAATGGGTTTGCCAGTTCCCCAAATGGGACTTGCTCAGTGCAGAGGCCCCTTAAGGGTATGTATATATTATATGTATAATTATATATAGCTATTTCTGACCTGTATGTTGCAATGGTCTCCTAGGAAGCAAGCCATGTGTGTCATTAACATTTCACGGTAGCTGATTCTGGTTGGAAGGATTCTGATATTGGAAGCTAGGTTTCGAATGCAAGTTCTCTCTCTCTCTCTCTCTCTCTCTCTCTCTCTGAGGTAATACTGCTAATACTACTGCTACTAATACTACTGCTAATATAATAATAATAATAATAATAATAATAATATTTTACACCCCACATGAATGTAGAGTTTTCATCAGCAATAATAATAATAATAATAATAATAATAATAATAATAATAATAATAATAATAATAATAATAATAATTTGATAAATTCCTCATCATCAGTTGAGTCATAAATTTTTTAAATCCCTACTGGCGTCAATATATATCATTCGATATACACTTAAGCTCTAAAAAGTGTAGGATTTTTCCACCAATAATAATAATAATAATAATAATAATAATAATAATAATAATAATAATAATAATAATAATAATAATAATAATAATAATAATGAGTATTCCTGAATAGTTTCCTCTTTTCTCTTGCCTCATTTTCTCCCCCTCTTTTATTCCTGTGCCTGCTGCGTCTTCATCTCGTTCACAGGATTGATGTCTTTGATGAACAGGATTAAGGAAGGATTAAGGAAGGATTAGGAAGAATTAAGAAGGATCAAGGAAAGATTAGGAAGGAGTAGGACGGATTAAGGAAGGATTATTAAGGATTAAATAAACAAACTGGAGTAGATTCTAATAAATGAAACAGTTATAATAATAATAATAATAATAATAATAATAATAATAATAATAATAATAATAATAATAATAATAATAATAATAATAATAATAATAATAATAATAATAATAATAACAGATCTTTCAAAGGATTACACTTTGTTGTACTATACGAGCTGAAGCATATTCCCAAAAAACTTAAACGGATATATAATGGTAAAATTATGTCAAGCAAAACTCCAAAGTGAAGTAGATTTTAAAACTGAAACAATCAAAAAATTACTAAATAACACAAATGAAAACATGCCTTCAAGACACACACAACTCCAAGAGTTCGTGAGGTTCCCCAAATGAAGGCAATTTCTCCCTCGATAATTTCGTTCGACTGTCAACAAATAATTTTGCCGAGGAGTTTCAGATTCAGTAACAGCCACAATTCTATTTTGATCAACAGGAGAAATAAGGGTTTAT
>NC_089747.1:38307380-38324880 GCF_040412425.1 Macrobrachium rosenbergii | reverse complement strand
CCTTCTACCGTGAGAGAGACGATTCTATTGTGTGTATGTTATGATAAGAATCCCCACTTCTTCTTCTTCTTCTTCTTCTTCTTCTTCTTCTTCTTCTTCTTCTTCCAATTCACGTGGACGAATGGCTGACTACCTGGAACCGTCAGGATTCCATATTCAGAATTTATAACTGGAGAATTAATAGCGCTACTGCTCCAATACAATTCACCTTTTGTTTTAATAATTTATTTGCATTTTTTTCTATTTGTCGATTAATAAGTTAATTTATTTTTACTTTTTTAATAAGTGATCTCTTCTTTCTGTATTTCCCATTATATTTTGTTACTTCTTTCTAATGGACACCGTAATATTCTTTGGAAGCTTCTTGAATTTCAAGTCAGTGGCCCCATTGGTGAATAGTGGTCTTCTTTTGAATAATTATAATAATAATAATAATAATAATAATAATAATAATAATAATAATAATAATAATAAAATGGGGAAAGGTATATTCACCCAATACTCCAAATCTGCTGGTGCTTCCGAGTATAAAGAATGCTTTAATGCAGTTGTAATAATAATAATAATAATAATAATAATAATAATAATAATAATAATAATAATAATAATAATAATAATAACACTAGGAAAGGAATATTAACAGTTGGTGTATCCTAGTACAAAGAAAGCTTTAATGCAGTTGCAATAATAATAATAATAATAATAATAATAATAATAATAATAATAATAATAACACTAAAATTAGGAAAGGCATATTCACGCAGTCTTCCACATCTGTTGGTACCTCCGGGTATAAGGGGCACTGCAAAGCAGCTGCCTCCAGGAAAGACATATACATGTATGTAACGAGTATCATATAATGACCACTGGCAGAGACACGTCGACAAAGACTCAGGCGTTCAAGCGAATCCTGGAAAGCGAGTCCTGGAAAGGGAGCCCTGGAAAGTTAGTCCTAGAAAGCAAGTCCTGGAAACTGAGTCTTGGAAATTTTATCCTGGAAAGTGAGTCCTGGAAAGCGAATCCTGGAAAGCAATTCCTGGAAAGCGAGTCCTGGAAAGCGAGTCCTAGAAAGCGAGTCCTGGAAAGCGAGTCCTGGAAAGCGAGTCCTGGAAAGCAAGTCTGGGAAAGCGAGCCCTGGAAATCGAGTCCTGGAAAGCTAGTCCTGGAAAGGGATTCCTGAAAAGCAAGTCCTAGAAAGTGAGTCCTGGAAAGTGCATCCTGGAAAACAAGCCCTGGAAGGTGAGCCCTGGAAAGCGAATCTGGAAAAGCAAGCCCTGGAAAGCAAGCCCTGGAAAGCGAGTCCTGGAAAGCTAGTACTGGAAAGGGAGTCCTGAAAAGCGAGTCCTTGAAAGAGAATCCTAGAAAGCAAATCCTAGAAAACGAGTCCTGGAAAGTGAGTCCTAGTAAGCGAGTCCTGGAAACCAAGTCCTGGAAAGCGAACTCAAACGATCCCCTTAGAGAAAGGCCAGTCGGATTCTTCTTCTTCTTCTTCTTCTTCCTATTCCTGGGCCATTGCTCTGGAAATCCAAAGAGGGCGCTGGACGACGATAAAGCCTTTTGGGCAACTGGGAGATCCTTGTATGAATGCTGGGGGTGGGGGGGCGGTTGTGGATGGAGGGGCGTGGTTATGGAAAGCAACGTCAAAGAGACATTTCCCTTTGAATGTGGACCTCTAAAGGATGTGCAGAGGGAATTATTATTACTGCAGACTCGCACTTGTGCATATAGACAGATAGATAGATAGATAGATAGACAGGCAAGAAAATACTCTGGGGAACTGGGAGAGCTTCAAGTGAAAGGGAGAGGAAATGGGAAGCTAAGTGAAAGACCCAAGTCACATTTCTTCTTAAATGTGGCATTGTACGATGGCCCTGTTTGTGAATGAATAAACAGAAGGAATAGAATAGATAGATGGTGAGCTGGATAGATAAAAGTAAAGATTTTATGAATTAATTTCTTTTTAATTTGAGAGAGAGAGAGAGAGAGAGAGAGAGAGAGAGAGAGAGAGAGAGAGAGAGAGAGAGAGAGAGAGAGAGAGAGAGAGAGAGAGAGAGACAGACAGACAGACAGAGAGAGACTCGTGTGTCCTCTGCTTTCTAACTTAATTTTTTTATTATTCCTCACATGGCTTCATCCATTTACCGAAGGCAATTATGCAGGAAAGAGAGGAGGACATTAATAATTATAGTATCGGCAGTTGCCTGTCAAATATAACTTGCAATTTAAGCAATTATATAATAAGACAACATGCTAATTAGCGAGGTGTCACAACTCAAGCACAATTAGTCATGTAAGTCCCAAACGAGATCAGTAAGAAACAAGAGCTTCCAAAAGATGGAGTTATTTTTCTGAACCACATACACCAGCAATTCTCTCTCTCTTGATGTGTAAGTGACAAATAAGTAAATCAACTAGTATCTGAGTGTACCCACAGATAAGTGACATAGTAAATAAATGAATAAGTATCTAAGTGTACCCACAAATAAGTGACATAGTAAAAAAATGAATAAGTCTCTGAGTGTACCCACAAATAAGTGAGTTTTCAATAAGAAGCTCCCACACGGTGTGAAATAACTCGAACCAGCATCTTTCTACTGCGATGCTTTTCAAGGACTCCTTTATACCAAACTTCCCACCTCCGCGAGAAGTCCGGATATCTCTCTCCAGTGCAGGAGGAAACTCCCGAACGAACAAGTAAAAAATGCGCAATCGAGTTTTCTGTACATCCGCTACAGCATATAATCAAGGCCACCGAAGAGAGATCTATCTTTTGGTGAAGCTTTAACTACCGGTCGGTGGTGGCCTATCCTATATCGTTGCCAGAAGTACGATTATGGCTGACTTTAAGCTTAAATAAAATAAAAACTAGTGAGGCTAGAGGGCTGCAATTTGGTATGGTTGATGACTGGAGGGTGGATGATCAACATACAGATTTGCAGCCCTCTACCCTCAGTAGTTTTTAAGATCTGAGGGGGGACAGAAAAGGTGCGAACGCTGTATGAGCCGCCGCCCATGAAGCTTCAACCACCAGCTGGTGGTGGCCTATCCTATATCGTTGCCAGAAGCACGATTATAGCTGACTTTAACCTTAAATAAAATAAAAACTACTGAGGCTAGAGGGCTGCAATTTGGCACGTTTGATGAGTGGTGGGTGGATGATCAACATACCAATTTGCAGCCCTCTAGCCTCAGAGGTTTTTAAGATATGAGGGCGGACAGAATAAAGTGTGGACGGACAGACAATAGCTTTCTTTTAACAGAAAGCAAAAAAGTGCTTGAAAGAAGCAAAAAGAAGAAGAAGCAGAAGGCGACGATGATGATGATGCTTTGGCAATCACTTGTGATCTCTCGAGATGAAATGGATGTTGAATCTTTTGCCGTTTTTCAGTTTCAAGTTTTCTCTTGGAAGCAGAGAGATGCCTTGTGTTGGGACCGCCTTTGACCGGCGTATCTGATGGCGTTTTGCTTGCGCGATTGCTAGGTATTAATGCACCTGGGTTCTTATTGCACGCATATGATTTGTGTGTGTGTGTGTGTGTGTATATATATATATATATATATATATATATATATATATATATATATATATATATATATATATATATATATATATATATATATATATATATATATATATATATATATATATATATATATATATATATATATATATATATATGTATATATATATATATATATATATATATATATATATATATATATAATAAATATATATATATATATATATATATATATATATATATATATATTATCACACATTACCACAGGTGAAAAATAAGAAACAGGGTGTAGGTCCTGACCGGTTTCGACTTTATTTCCAAGCCATTGACGAAGGACTGATACAGAGTCAATGGCTTGGAAATAAAGTCGAAACCGGTCAGGACCTACACCCCGTTTCTTATTTTTCACCTGTGGTAATGTGATAAATGAATCACGTACAAAAGTGATAATAATCATCATATATATATTATATACATAAATTGTGAATATTATCTATCACAAGTATTTCGAAAATTCACTTTGCAAACTCAAACAGTTCCCTCCCTTTCTCTTAAACAGCCACAATAATAACAAGGTCTACCTTTTTCTGTTCCCTTGCTACCATGCTTGGGAACTCTCTATCAGCATCTGTTTTCCCTGACTTACAATCTCTCCCCTTTCTTCTTCTTGTTAGTTTTCTGTAAAAGAAAATGATTGTGCCGTCTTTGTCTGTCAGTCCACACTATATTCTGTCCACACTTTTTTCTGTCCGCACTTTTTTCTGTCCGCACTTTTTCTGTCCGCCCTCAGATCTTAAAAACTACTGAGGAGGCTAGAGGGCTGCAAATTGGTATGTTGATCATCCACCCTCCAATCATCAAACATACCAAATTGCAGCCCTCTAGACTCCTCAGCAGGTTTTATTTTATTAGGATAGGCCACCACAGGACCATGGCTAAAGTTTCATGGGCCGCGGCTCATGCAGCATTATACCGAGACTACGGAAAGATAGATCTATTTTCGGTGGCCTTGATTGTACGCTGTACAGGAAACTTGATTGCGCAACTTTGCCTTTGTCATCAAAACTGGATTTCTGCCCACCTTTTGCATGGCGGCCTGTCTCTTTAAGGAAATCAGTGGCTCTCAGGTCCACTTAAGGCATATACCTTCACTTCATAAAAAAGAGAAAGACCTTATTCCGATGTTTTCTTTTTTTATATGCACAATATATGTTCTGCTTTTATGTCACAAAAAAGAGAAAGACAGTTTCCATCTTTTCTTTTTTATATAAAGACAATCTTCATATACTTTCACGTCAGAAAAAAGAAAAGAACCTTTTTCCGATGTTTTATTTTTTTAAAGAAGACAATCTTCATGCAGCTTTATGTCACAAAAAAGGAAAGTCCTTGCACCGCTATTTTCTTAATAACATAAAGAAAATCTTCATATACACCTTCTTCCAGCACCGTTTAAGAAATGAGCATTACAGACAGGTAGCCCTTAGCGAGAATCCACTGATGGAAGCATTACAAACTTGGAGCTGCCTTAACTTAACACACTTTTCCAAATTAGGTTCTTTCTTTACCAAAGTCGAGTCCATCAGAACTTTCCAGATTCTCCGGCATTTTAAGGAGGTTCCTGAAGATCAAAGTATCTGTCGAGTATTGGTTTCAGAAAGGAAAATAAGAGAGAAGGGTTTTAGTTCTCTGTAAAAGAAAACTGTTGTGCCGGCTTTGTCTGTCTGTCTGTCTGTCCACACTTTTTCTGTCAGCAGTTTTTCTGTCTGCAGTTTTTACTGTCCACAGTTTTTTCTGTCTGCAGTTTTTTCTGTCTGCAGTTTTTTCTGTCCACAGTTTTTTCTGTCTGCAGTTTTTTCTGTCCACAGTTTTTTCTGTCTGCAGTTTTTTCTGTCTGCAGTTTTTTCTGTCTGCAGTTTTTTCTGTCTGCAGTTTTTTTTCTGTCTGCAGTTTTTTCCGTCTGCAGTTTTTTCTGTCTGCAGTTTTTTCTGTCTGCAGTTTTTTTCTGTCTGCAGTTTTTTCTGTCTGCAGTTTTTTTCTGTCCACAGTTTTTTTCTGTCTGCAGTTTTTTCTGTCCACAGTTTTTTCTGTCTGCAGTTTTTTCTGTCCACAGTTTTTTTCTGTCAGTTTTTCTGTCTGCAGTTTTTTCGTCCACAGTTTTTTCTGTCTGCAGTTTTTTCTGTCTGCAGTTTTTCTGTCTGCAGTTTTTTCTGTCTGCAGTTTTTTCTGTCCGCAGTTTTTTCTGTCCGCAGTTTTTTCTGTCTGCAGTTTTTTCTGTCTGCAGTTTTTTCTGTCCACAGTTTTTTCTGTCCGCAGTTTTTTCTGTCCACAGTTTTTTCTGTCCACAGTTTTTTCTGTCCACAGTTTTTTCTGTCCACAGTTTTTTCTGTCCACAGTTTTTTCTGTCTGCAGTTTTTTTCTGTCTGCAGTTTTTTTCTGTCTGCAGTTTTTTCTGTCTGCAGTTTTTTTCTGTCCACAGTTTTTTTCTGTCTGCAGTTTTTTCTGTCCACAGTTTTTTCTGTCCACAGTTTTTTCTGTCCACAGTTTTTTCTGTCCACAGTTTTTTCTGTCCGCAGTTTTTTCCGTCCACAGTTTTTTCTGTCTGCAGTTTTTTCTGTCTGCAGTTTTTTCTCTGTCCGCAGTTTTTTCTGTACACAGTTTTTTTCTGTCCGCAGTTTTTTTCTGTCCACAGTTTTTTCTGTCTGCAGTTTTTATTGTTTGCACTTTTTTTGTCAGCAGTTTTTTCTGTCTGCAGTTTTGTTCTGTCTGCAGTTTTTTTCTGTCCGCAGTTTTTTCTGTCCGCAGTTTTTTCTGTCTGCAGTTTTTTTCTGTCTGCAGTTTTTTTCTGTCCGCAGTTTTTTTCTGTCTGCAGTTTTTTCTGTCTGCAGTTTTTTCTGTCCGCAGTTTTTTTCTGTCTGCAGTTTTTTCTGTCTGCAGTTTTTTTCCGTCCACAGTTTTTTCTGTCAGCAGTTTTTTCTGTCCGCAGTTTTTTCTGTCCACAGTTTTTTCTGTCTGCAGTTTTTTTCTGTCCACAGTTTTTTCTGTTCACAGTTTTTTCTGTCTGCAGTTTTTTCTGTCCGCAGTTTTTTCTGTTCACAGTTTTTTCTGTCCGCACTTTTTCTGTCCACAGTTTTTCTGTTCTTTTTCTGTCCACAGTTTTTTCTGTCCGCAGTTTTTTCTGTCCACAGTTTTTTCTGTCTGCAGTTTTTTCTGTCCGCAGTTTTTTTCTGTCCACAGTTTTTTCTGTCTGCAGTTTTTTCTGTCCGCAGTTTTTTCTGTCCGCAGTTTTTTCTGTCTGAAGTTTTTTCCGTTTGCACTTTTCCTGTCCACACTTTGTTCTGTCCACACTTTTTTTCTGTCCTCAGTTTTTCTGTCCGTCGTTTTTTTCTGTCCGCAGTTTTTTCTGTCCAGACTTTTTCTGTCCGCCCTCAGATCTTACAGACTACTGAGGAGGCTAGAGGGCTGCAAAATTGCAGCCCTCTAGCCTCCTCAGTAGTTTTTATTTCGTTTAAGGTTAAAGTTAGCCATAATCACGCCTCTGACAACGCAACAACACAGGCCACCATGGCCGGCTGAGAGTTTCACGGGCCGCGGCCCATACAGCATTATACCGAGACCACCGAAAGATTAATTTTCGGTGGCCTTGATTATACGCTGAACAGAAAAATAAGAAAGCTAACTTGATACCGATCCCGAAGTTTCTCCAGCGCAATCGAGTTTTCTGTATAGCGCACAATCAACGACACCGAAAACAGGTCTATCTTTCGGTGGTCTCGTTATGATGCTGTATGAGCCTCGGCCCATGAAACTTTAACCACTGCCTGATAGTGGCCTATCCTATATCTCTGCCAGAAGCACGATTATGGCTGCAATTTGCTACGTTTGATGATTGGAGGAGAGAGAGAGAGAGAGAGAGAGAGAGAGAGAGAGAGAGAGAAAGCTACCACAGGGCAATGTCTTCGTAAGAGTAATTAGTTACTGTTGATATTAGGACAGAGAATGACAGAACGAGAGAGAGAGAGAGAGAGAGAGAGAGAGAGAGAGAGAGAGAGAGAGAGAGAGAGAGAGAGAGAGAGAGAGAGATCAAACAGCAGCGTTCAAACCATTATTATATGAAAGGTTCTGTTGGTAGCCGACGGATTGCATTAATCACAGTGCAAATGGATTCTGGAATTCGGTCCCCAGACCCTCACCTGATTGATATTGTAGACGGTCATTATGAATTGCGATTGTGGCTTGTGACTGTGGCTTGTAATGATTGTTTGGAAGTGAAGATTATGGCTTGTGATTGTGGCTTGTATTGGTTGTCTGGAAGTGAAGATTGTGGCTTGTAATTGTGGCTTGTATTGGTTGTTTGGAAGTGAAGATTTTGGCTTGTGATTGTGGCTTGTAATGATTGTTTGGAGGTGACGATTGTGGCTTGTGATTGTGGCTTGTATTGGTTGTTTGGCTTGTGTCTGTGGCTTGTGATCGTGGCTTACAATGATTGTTTGGAGGTGAAGATTGTGGTTTGTGACTGTGGCTTGCAATGACTGTTTGGAGGTGAAGATTGTGGCTTTTGATTGTGGCTTGTAATGAGTGTTTGGGGGTGAAGATTGTGGCATATGATTGTGGCTTGTAACGATTGTTTGGAGGTGAAGATTGTGGCTGTTGGTTGTGGCTCGTAATGATTGTTTGGAGGTGAAGATTGTGGCTTGTGGCTGTGACTTGTAATGATTGTTTGGAGATGCAGATTGTGGCTTGTGATTGTGCCTAGTAATGATTGCTTGGAGGTGAAGATTGTGGCTTGTGATAGTGGCTTGTAATTGTCGTTTGGAGGTGAAGATTGTGGATTATGATTGTGGCTTGTAATGGTTGTTTGAAGGCGAAGATTGTGGCTTGTGACTGTGGCTCGTAATGATTGTTTGGAGGTGAAGATTGTGGCTTGTGATTGTGGCTCGTAATGATTGTTTGGAGGTGAAGATTGTGGCTTGTGATTGTGGCTTGTAATGGTTGTTTGGAGGTGAAGTGAATAATACTGTAATTAAAAAAATGAAGAAGGAAGTTAAATATATATATATATATATATATATATATATATATATATATATATATATATATATATATATATATGTATATATATATATATATATATATATATATATATATATATATATATATATATATATATACATATATGCCTTCTCCTGAGAGAGAGAGAGAGAGAGAGAGAGAGAGAGAGAGAGAGAGAGAGAGAGAGAGAGAGAGAGCAACCTTCACAGGCAGATTATGCCAATTTCTGATAAAGGGAACAGCATGCCCCTGACAAGGAAAGGGAAGACATCATTTGAATTACAATATTCCACTTCCTGAAAGCAGAAACAGCACTTGAGAAAGATTAGAATAACTAAAAACATTATTATTATTATTATTATTATTATTATTATTATTATTATTATTATTATTATTATTATTATTATTATTATTATTATTATTATAAAAGAAAATAAAATAAATCTTAGAACACAGAGATGAATACCTTAACTAAAGGAAAAAATTCAAAAATTTCTCCAAGTCATAACAATGTTATCAGAACTTTGGCAATTTCTTAAGATCTGATTATGAAGAAGAAATCGCACCTCGCCCCCAAACCCTCCCCCCCGCCCCCTCCGCCCCCCGCGATTTGCGGAAGAAACTTCTAGGCAACTCTGATATACTTCACTTCATTACTGTGTGTGAATATTCCTTTTAAAAAAATCAGCTTCGAGAATGAGATTTTTTTCAAAAAAAGCACCAACTTTGAAAATGAGTTTTTTTTTGGGGGGGAGGGGGAATTGACGTCGTTGATATTATCTTTTTTAGGTTTTTTTTTTTTTTTGCGGGGGCCCAGGTTCTTTTTTTGTAAGATTTTCAGTGACTTAAAAGATTCGTGTGAAAATTTCTAAAAAAAAAAAAAGAAATCAGCTTCGAGAATGAATTTTTTTCGGGGGAATTGACGTTTTGGATATTCTCTTTTTATGTCTTTTTTTTTTTTTGGGCAAGTTTTCTTAAAAGATTTTCAGTGGCTTAAAAGATTAAGCTTAATACTCATTTGTAAGTATATAAATTTTTAATGTTCACTTGTAAATATATATATATATATATATATATATATATATATATATATATATATATATATATATATATATATATATATATATATATATATATATATATATATATATTTTATATATATATATATATATATATATGTATATATATATATATATATATATATATATATATATATATATATATATATATATATATATATAGGCCTAAAATGCACTTCTAGCCAGAAAATCCTCTTCAGATCTCTGTGAAATTCATTTGATGCTCATTGAAACCCACACTGGTTCTCAAGTCTTGTTATGGAAAAATAGTGGCCCCTTGTTCCCAAAAGTGTGTTGACTAAATGTATCTAACACTTAGCCTTCCACATGTCTAGAGACACTGCGTGGAAGGCGTGGACTGGATGACCATCTCCTCCACTTCCAGACTTTGGAATGTTCTTCTGCTCTCCAAATTATTGCAATGATTTTTCATTAAGGTTCTCGTCAATCTTAAGCATTGTGTGATAAGACTCGGATGCAAACAGCCTTCTGAGACCGTGAAACTAGAAAGTCTATCAGTTAAACAGATAAGTCTGTCATATCTATTGTAGCATCAGAACTGGGTTGCAATATTGCAAGAGAACAATTGCTAAAAATTAAAAAAAAACATCAATTAGACCTAGAATAAAAGAAATAATTATTCTCACCTCAGTACTGGGTTGCAATATTGCAAGAGAACGATTGCTAAAAAAATTAAAAACCTATCAAACAGAACTAGAATAAAATTAACAATTATTCTCGCATCAGAACTCGGTTGCAATATTGCAAGAGAACATTTGCTAAAAAAATTTAAAAACCTATCAAACAGATCTAGAATAAAATCAATAATTATTCTAGCATCAGAACTGGGTTGCAATATTGCAAGAGAACAATTACTAGTATTAAAAAACAATCAATTAGATTCAATATAAAAGTAATAACTATTCTCACCTCAGAACTGTGTTGCAATACCGCAAGAAAACAATTGCTAAAAATAAAAAAAAAATCAGTTAGATCTAGAATAAATGTAATAATTATTCTCACCTCAGAACTGGGATGCAATATTGCAAGAGAACCATTGCTAAAAATAAACAAAAACGATCAATTAGATCTAGAATAAAAGCAATAATTATTCTCACATCAGAACTGGGTTGCAACATTGCAAGAGAACAGTTGCTAAAAAAAACATCCCGATACAACGATCAATTAGATCTGCAATAAAAGCTCCCTAAAAATACACCTCAGCTGGAATTGGGATTCCAGAATATAAGAAAAAAAAATTAGCAGATAAAACGATCAATTAGATCTAGAATCAAAGCTTTCTCTAAAATGTACGTCAGATGGAATTAGGATTTTCCAGAATATGAGACAAAAAATAGCGTTGACCAACAGTTACAAGGAGACAAATGGCCTAATTACTGTTTTTTTTTTCGCTTGAATGCAATTGGCCGAGCGGCAACAAACGGGTATTTTAGAGTCTTGATGCAATTGCCCGAGCGGCAACAAGCGGGCATTTTAGCGTCTTTTGAAATAAAAATCGTTTGCAAATCAGACACACAGTTCTAGGAATGGTACTGAATGAGAAATAGAAAAGGGTATTTGATAACGAAGCATCTAACTTTTTCTTTGTGGATTTATTGAATGGAACTCAATATCTGAGTCGCTAAATTGACATGTTTGAGAACAATCTCCAAAATAAAATTGAAATGAGGGACATTGTTCCAGGAATGGTATAGAACTGGACCGAATTTTGAGTCACTAAATTGGCATGTTTGAGAACAGTCCCGCCCCCAAAGAAATTGAAATAACATTGTTCGAGGAATGATGTAGAATTCGATCGAATACAGAATTTAGGCCAAAGGCCAAGCACTGGGACCTATGAGGTCATTCAGCGCTGAAACGGAAATTGACGGTAAAAGGTTTGAATGGTGTAACAGGGTTTGGAAAACCTCGAAGCAGTTATGAATCAATTATCAGGAGAGAGTTGAGGCAAGTGAGGTGGAAGAATGAGAATATGGAAGGAGGTACACTAAAAGGAACGAAAGGGGTAGCAGATAGGATCCTAAGTAATGCCTACAGTGCACCGCATGAATTAGATTCAGTTTTGATTCGCCAAAGTGATAAGTTTGAGAATTGTACTATAGGAAATTTTAGAGTTCTATATCAATTAAAATAAGAAGATTAAAAAAATTAATCTCTTTAATTGAACTCAGATGATCATAGACAACTGACAGTATATAAATTATAAACTTAATTGTATAAAAAAATATATACTGTACTTGGCAACATTAAAAAAAAAAACAAGTAAAAAATTCGCCGAAGTTTCTTCGGCGCGATCGAGTTTTCTATTCAGCGTATAATAATCAAGGCCACCGAAAATAGATCTATCTTTCGGTGGTCTCGGCATAATGCTGTATGAGTCGCGGCCCGTGAAACTTTAACCACGGCCCGGTGGTGGTCTGCTTTATATCGTTGCCAGACGCACGATCATGGCTAAATTTAACCTTAAATCAAATAAAAACTACTGAGGCCAGAGGGCTGCAGTTTGGTATGTTTGATGACTGGGGGCTGGATGATCGACATACCAATTTGTAGCCCTCTAACCTCAGTAGTTTTTAAGATCTGAGGGCGGACAGAATAAAAAGTGTGGACAAAAAAAGTATGAACAGGAAAAAGTGCTGATAGAAAAAGGGCGGACAGGAAAAGTGCGGACAAAAAAAGTGCGGACAGGAAAAAGTACGGACAAAAAAAGTGCGGGCAGGAAAAAGTGCGGACAGGAAAAATGCGGACAGAAAAAAGCGCGGACAGAAAAAGTGCGGACAGAAAAAAGTGCGGATAGCAAAAATGCGGACAGAAAAAGTGCGGACAGGAAAAAGTGCGGACAGGAAAAAGTGCGGACAGGAAAAAGTGCTGACAGAAAAAGTGCGGACAGAAAAAAGTGCGGACAGAAAAAATGCGGACAGAGAAAAGTGCGAAGAGAAAAAAAAAGAGCGGACAGAAAAAAAGTGCGCGCAGGAAAAAGTACGGGCAGAAAAAATTGCGGACAGAAAAAAGTGTGGACAGAAAAAGTGCGGACTGGAAAATGTGCGGACAGGAAAAAGTGCGGACAGAAAAAAGTGTGGACAGAAAAAGTATGAACAGGAAAAAGTGCGGACAGAAAAAAGTGCGGACAGAAAAAAGTGCGGACAGAATAAAAAGTGCGGACAGAATAAAAAAAGTGCGGACAGAAAAAAATGTACTGACAGAAAAAAGTGCGGACGGACAGACAATAGCCATCACTACAATAGTTTTCTTTTACAGAAAACTAAAAAAAAATTTTGTCAGTCAATACATTAATCACATATTTATAAGTATATGTTTATATACTAAAAACAAACTTTGAGAATTATACAACTTAAGGAAATATACAACCAATGGTGAATTAAATATTATTAAATATTCACCTCTGCTATGCTGTAAATTCAAAGGCAGTGAACAGCATCCAGAGATTCCAGTGGGAATCCACGGATATGGGAATCTATTCCAGAGAGACTTACGTTCTCTCTCTCTCTCTCTCTCTCTCTCTCTCTCTCTCTCTCTCTCTCTCTCTCTCTTGGGGAAGTATTGTTCCTCATTACAAAAGGCTTCATTTCTAAATGCCTTCCAAGATTACCTGGGATGAGAATATGTCTTTTGCATAATATTTTTTCCTTATTCCACAGATTATTATTATTATTATTATTATTATTATTATTATTATTATTATTATTATTATTATTATTATTATTATTATTATTATTATTATCATAACCTCTACATGCACACACGTTTCAAAAATACTCAGAAAACAAAAGGATATATGCCAAGACTAATCTGGAATTTCTGAAAGAGATTATGGCGTCAAACTCCTTTATAAAATTCCTGTACCATCACTACGTCCCAAAGATGGCGCTAGCTTCTTGATAAATAAGAGAAATGAACAATAAAAATAACCGAATAATAAGTCAAAATCAATAAAAAGCATTTAAAGATAATTAAAAATGCATGAAAACATTAAAAAGAACAAAAATGTGGTGCTAATCTTGATAAATAAGAAAAATAAACAATAAAATTAACTGAAAAATAAGTAAAAATAGATAAAAGCAATTAAAGACAATTAAAGATGCATAAAAACACATTGTTTTATATATGCTTAGTTCGTTTTTATGTCTGTTTTTATTTATCTTTAAATGTTTTTATTTATTTTTACTTATTTCTAAATTAATTTTATATTTTTCTCTTATTTATCTTTATTTGTTTATACGTATTATAGTTACTTGTATTTACATATTTGATTCATTTTAATTTTTTATTATGCCATGACCAAGATCTTTCGAATTGTAAAAAAGGGCTTCCGATGCCACAGTTTTTTCCAAAAGCGTTCCAATTCCTTTTAGAACAGAACGGAATAGAACACAATAGAATTGAATAGAATACGCAATTGAGAATAGAAATGTTTGAAAGGTGTAACAGGTGGAAAACCTCAAAGCAGTTGCTACTATGAAATCATTTTTAGAAGAGGGTGGAAAGTAAGATGGAAGAGAGAGAGTATGACGGGAGGTACAGTAAAAGGGAAATTCCCCTAACATGAACGTTTTGGTTCGATGTTTTATCTCCATCAAAAGAAAATAGAGAAAAGAGAATATGAATCAATCCAATAGACGACTGTTTTCTTTTGCCCTAATAATAATAATAATAATAATAATAATAATAATAATAATAATAATAATAATAAAAACATGAACGCTTCTGTTCGATGTTTTATCTCCCTCAAAAGAAAATAGAGAAAAGAGAATATGAATCAATCCAATAGACGACTGTTTTCTTTTGCCCTAATAATAATAATAATAATAATAATAATAATAATAATAATAATAATAATAATAATAATAATAATAATAATAATATGCATGAACGCTTCTGTTCAATGTTTTAACTCCCTCAAAAGAAAATAGAAAAAAGAAAACATAAATAAATCCAATAGAGGGCTGTTTTCTTTTGCCCTGATAATAATAATAATAACAATAATAATTAATAATAAAATAAACATGAACGCTTCTGTTCAATGTTTTAACTCCCTCAACAGAAAATAGAAAAAGAAAATATAAATAAATCCAATAGAAGGCTGTTTTCTTTTGCCCTGGGAAGAGATAAGACTCTTGTACAGTTGTCAACACGCCACGCCTTCGGCCTCGGAGCAATAAAAGCGAAAACGCCGAAGTAAATTGCCCGAGGAAGGAAGAAAGGAAGGAAGGAAATCCTACGCGAAGGTCCTTCCTCCTAAGAGAAGGACCTCGTTAAATAGATCATAGGATTTGATAGGATGCTTTGGGTAGTTTTTTTTTTTAGTGTTGGGGAAGAGTGGGAGGGGTGGGTTTCAGTGTTTGGGTCAAATGATGTTTTTTTTAAGGTTCAGGGGAAAATGGCGTTTTAGCCTACTCGAAGGGAGACATCGTTAAATAGATCATAGGATTTGATAGGTATTTGGGTAGTTTTTTTTAGTGTTTGGAGGTTGTTTTTTTTTTTTTTTTAGTTTTGGGTCAAACGACGGTGTTTTTTTTTTTAGGTTCAGGGGAAAATGACATTTTAGCCAACTCGAAGGGGGACCTCGTTAGATTCATAGGATTTGATAGGGTGTTTTGGGTAGTTTTTTTGTGTTGGGAGGTGTTTTTTTTTAGTGTTTGGCTTAAATGAAGTTTTTTTCGAGTTCATGGGAAAAGTGGTGTTTTAGGAAGGTCCTACTCGAAGGGGGACCTCGTTAAATAGGTCATAGGATTTGCTAGGATGTTTTGGGTAGTTTTGTTTTAGTGTTGGAAGGTTTTTTTTAGTGGTTGGATCGAATGAAGTTTTTTTTTTTGAGGTTCAGGGAAAAAGTGGTGTTTTAGCGAGGTCCTACACGAAGGGGGACCTCGTTAAATAAATCATCGGCTTTGATAGGATGTTTTGGGTAGTTTTTTTAAGTGCAGGGGGTGGTGTAGAGAGGGGGTAAGCAGATGTTTTCTTTGAATGGTTGAATCAAATGAAGGGTTCTTTTTTAGGATCAAGAAAAAAGTGGCGTTTTAGCTAAAGGGAAGAGAGAGGGCAGAGAGAGGGAGATGTTTTGTTTTGGGTGGTTAGATCAAATGAGGGGGTTTTTTAAGTGCAGAGAAAAAAATCGTTCCAGCTTTAGGGAGGGGGAATGTAGAGGAGGAGGCGATTTTTT
The DNA here is from genome assembly GCF_040412425.1 of Macrobrachium rosenbergii. Lineage (NCBI taxonomy): Eukaryota > Metazoa > Arthropoda > Malacostraca > Decapoda > Palaemonidae > Macrobrachium > Macrobrachium rosenbergii. The sequence continues at coordinate 38,309,032 of NC_089747.1, read as the reverse complement.
TTTATTGGTTGGATCAAATGGATGTGTTTTTTTGAATGGCTGGATCAAATGAAGGTTTTTTTAAGGTTCAGAAAAAAGGTGGTTTTTTAAATAGTTGGAAGTGGGATTTTAGAGGGGGAGGTTTTTGGGAGTGGATGGATCAAATGAAGGTTTTTTCGAGGTTCAGGAAAAAAAAAAGTGGCGTTCAGCTAGTGAGAAGTGGGAGTGTAGAGGGGGAAGAGTTTTTTTTTAGTGACTGGATCAAATGAAGGTTTTTCGAGATTCAGGAAAAAAAAAAAAGTGGCGAGGGAACCACTGGGATTGTTTTCCAGTGGTGTGACGTATGGAATGCATTAGTTTTTCCAAGGTGGGAATAATTTTTTTTTTTAGTAAAATCCCCAAAAAATTTGACAAAAAAATAGATTTTTTCGTCTTAGAAGCTTTTACCATAACTGAGATCTAGATTAACAACATTGGGTTCTTCCGGCGCAATCGAGTTTTCTGTACAGCTGCTACAGAGTATAATCAAGGCCACCGAAAATTGATCTATCTTTCGGTGGTCTCGGTATAATGCTGTATGAACCGCGGCCCATGAAACTTTAACCACCAGCCGGTGGTGGCCTAGCCTATATCGTTGCCAGATGCATGATTATAGCTAACTTTAACCTGAAATGAAATCAAAACTACTAAGGCTAGAGGGTTGCAATTTGATATGTTTGATGACTGGAGGGTGGATGATCAACATACCAATTTGCAGCCCTCTAGCCTCAGTAGGTTTTAAGGTCTGAGGGCGGACAGACATAGCTGACACAATAGTTTCCTTTTACAGAAAACTAAAAATGAAAATCTACGACCGTTTCTCTTCGAGGTGGAAGGGAAAACTTGAGTTTTCCTTGGCAGGAGAAAAGCAAGTTTTCCTCCCCTAGATGGAAAACAAGAGCATTTTTGCAAACTTAGACAGAAAAATATATTGTCTTCATGAACTAGGAGAGCTTTGAAAGGTATTTTTTGTAAGTTGGGGGATTATCTGGTATTTTTTCAGTGTTTGGAATAAAAAAAAATAGTGTAAACTAATAATGAGAAAACATTTAGCCTTCTTCCTATTTAGAGGGAAAAGAATAGAATTTTTTAATGTGAAGAGAAAAATAGAATGAATAAAAAAATATAACTTAAAACATTAAAGGACAAAAGATAAACAAACGGGAAAGATCCAACGAGAGAGAGAGAGAGAGAGAGAGAGAGAGAGAGAGAGAGAGAGAGACAGAGAGAGAGAGAGAGTTATAACTCAGAAAAAAAAGCACTTTGATTGTTGGTTCGTTTTTAGAAAGAGAGATGACTGAGATTGGCTTTTTCCTTGATGAAAGGTGAAAAAAAAAAACATTCTCATTCTTTCAATGGAAAGTCTCAGGAATTGCAGAACTTCTGGAGTAATAATTTTTTTTTTATTATGCGACTGATAACTTACGTGGTCAGTCCAACAATCTATTATATCTATCTGTCCATATATATATATATATATATATATATATATATATATATATATATATATAGAGAGAGAGAGAGAGAGAGAGAGAGAGAGAGAGAGAGAGAGAGAGAGAGAGAGAGAGAGAGAGAGAGAGAGAGAGAGAGAGAGAGTATGAAATGATACTCTTATTAATCTATCATAAAACTCG
>NC_089747.1:38299880-38304880 GCF_040412425.1 Macrobrachium rosenbergii | reverse complement strand
ACTTTGGCTGGATTATCAGGTGTACGATAATTTCCTTTCTTTGACACGAAAGCCTTTGGAAAAATCTTTCCATTTGACTTCCTGCGAAAATTTTTTTTTCATTTTGACGCTAATTTTTTTAATTGTTTTTTTTTATGTTTTAGTTCTAGTGTATCCTAGCCTTTAGGGAGAGAGAGAGAGAGAGAGAGAGAGAGAGAGAGAGAGAGAGAGAGAGAGAGAGAAATTTTTTACCGAATAATTACAAAACCCATAATATCTCCTGGTAAAAGCAATGTTTGAACTAAGAGAGAGAGAGAGAGAGAGAGAGAGAGAGAGAGAGATAATATCTTCTGAAAGAGAGAGAGAGAGAGAGAGAGAGAGAGCGATTTCACCTAAATAATTACAAAACCCATAATATCTTCTGGCAAAAACACTGCTTGAACCAAAAGAGAGAGAAAAAGAGAGAGAAAGAAAGAGAAAGAGAAAGAGAGAGAGAGAGAGAGAGAGAGAGAGAGAGAGAGAGAGAGAGAGAGAGAGAGAGAGAGAGAAAGAGAGCCGGAAAATCGCTCTTTCGCAACTGGAAATTGAGAGCACCTGTTATTGGCGTCTTTCCAGGCGGTTTTTAATTACAGCTGCCTCCGGAAAGGAGACATTGCAACATCTCATTCGCAGATCTTTTGCCAATAAATATTCTTTTTTTTTGGGGGGACCAAAGGAACCACTTATTTAAATACTAAAAGTCTTCCATTCCACGTTTGGGATGATTGAAATGCAGGTAGCATTCGTCTGTCAGTTTGTTCTATCAATAATTACGGTCTCTCTCTCTCTCTCTCTCTCTCTCTCTCTCTCTCTCTCTCTCTCTCTCTCTCTCTCTCTCTAACAGGCGCAGAGACACTGGGTAAAAATTGCTCGATTTTACCCTGAGTGTCTCTGTCCTAGAGAGAGAGAGAGGAGAGAGAGAGTGAGAGAGAGAAAATTCCAAGGTATTCACTCATACCACTTTATTTGGGTAATAATAATAATAATAATAATAATAATAATAATAATAATAATAATAATAATAATAATAATAATAATAATGGAGAAACAAATCCACTGTTATGTATAAGTATAAAATAGTTTTATTTTTATAATAATAATAATAATAATAATAATAATAATAATAATAATAATAATAATAATAATAATAATAATAATAATAATAATAATAATAATAGAGAGTTCCCTCCATTTCAATCACGCGAAACACGGAGGCGAAGACGTACAGAGTATTTCAACAACAGTCATTCAAATTGCCTGGAATAGGGAACGCTGAGGTTTTCCTATTGTCTGGGATAATTGATTGACTCTCCTGTATCAATGGAATATTTTTTCGCTTTCGGAATCAAAAAAATTGGTACGTGGGGGGAAAAATCATAACGAATTTCAATTGTTTGTATGTATCGTTTTGTAGGGTTTTTTTTTCTGCGTTGGTTTTTATATATATTTTTTTAATAGAGTTTGTTTTTATTTTCTAGAATTATATTATATATATATATATATATATATATATATATATATATATATATATATATATATATATATATTGTTTTACTTTTTAGTTTTCTGTAAATGACAACTATTGTGCCGGCTTTGTCTGTCCGTCCGCACTTTTTTCTGTCCGCAATTTATTCTGTCCGCACTTTTTCTGTCCGCACTTTTTTCTGGCCTCATTTTTTCTGTCCGCATTTTTTCTGTCCGCATCTTATCTGTCCGCACTTTTTTCTGTCGGCACTTTTTTCTGTCTGCACTTTTCTGTCCTCATTTTTCTGTCCGCACTTTTTTCTGTCGGCACTTTTTTCTGTCCGCACTTTTTTCTGTCCACACTTTTTTCTGTCCGCATTTTTTGTGTCCGCACTTTTTCTGTCCGCCCTCGGATCTTAAAAACCACCGAGGCTAGAGGGCTGCAAATTGGTATGTTGATCACTCACCCTCCAATCACCAAACGTACCAAATTGCAGCCCTCTAGCCCCAGTAGTTTTTATTTGATTTAAGGTTAAAGTTAGCCATGATCGTGCGTTTGGCAACGATATAGGACATGCCACCACTGGGTCGTGGTTAAAGTTTCATGGGCCGAGGCTCATACAGCATTATACCGAGACCACCGAAAGATAGATCTATTTTCGGTGGCCTTGATTACTATACGCTGTACAGAAAACTAGATCGCGGCGAAGAAACTTGTTTGTATTGCACGTAATTCAAAACGCGACAAATACTCAACATATTATTATTAATATTATTATTATTATTATTATTATTATTATTATTATTATTATTATTATTATTATTATTATTCAGATGATGAAACCGTATTTGAAATAAGTAACAAAATAATATATAAATAAATAAAAATTTAAGTAAATTATCAAAATATAAGAACATTGACTGCATATTGGTGTTGTTTAGCCATGTTGGAAACAACACGCCTTCTCTAGGTGGATAAGAATCAAGGAAATAGGAGGAACCAGAGATTTGAGAAACAACGCCACCTGGTTGATCTATCAAATGTTCATAATTAATACTGATATTTCCTCTCTTGCGTATGGATGGCCAGGTTCTCTCAGACAACAACAACTGACAACAACAACAACATGAAAACAACAACCTGTAATTCAAGGGTCCTCTCGAAAAACAACAGTTGACAACAGCAGCAAAAATAACATGAAAACAATAGCCATCTCAAGGATTCTCTCAAAAAAAACACTTGATAGCAGCAAAAACAACATGAAAACAACAACTTATATCTGAAGGTTCTCTCAAAAAACAACAGTTGACAACAGCAGCAAAAACAACATGAAAACAACAACTTATGTCTCAAGGGTTCTCTCATAAAAACAACAGTTGACAACAGCAGCAAAAACAACATGAAAACAACGACTTATATCTCAAGGGTTCTCTCAAAAAAACAACAGTTGACAACAGCAGCAAAAACAACATGAAAACAGCAACTTATATCTCAAGGGTTCTCTCAGAAAACAACAGTTGACAACAACAGCAAAAACAACATGAAAACAACAACCTGTAATTCAAGGGTTCTCTCAAAAAACAACAGTTGACAACAGCAGCAAAATCAACATGATTATCTCTCTCTGTTTGATTCCTCCAAAAACATCTCTCAACAGCTCAAAATCAACATGATTATCTCTCTCTTTGATTCTCTTATCTCTCTCTCTCTCTCTCTCTCTCTCTCTCTCTCTCTCTCCGGATCTCATCATTTCCGCGTCGAAGCGAGAGAGAGAGAGAGAGAGAGAGAGAGAGAGAGAGAGAGAGAGAGAGAGAGATTCGTTCCTCGTAATTGGCGACCAAGTACCAATTGTTACCGAGTCTGAATGGAGCCATTGTTTAGTCGGTTGTGTTTCCTGGGCGATCTCGGTATATTTCCCCTCCGGCTTCATTTTATTATTACCTGTCCGCGGATCTGAAATGCTGAGAGAGAGAGAGAGAGAGAGAGAGAGAGCATTGATTTGGGTGCTCTCTCGTATGGAAATTTGTTCTTTCGTTAATCGATTTTGCTTCGGCTACAGGTTGTTGTTTTTTCGTGGTGTTGTTGCTTTTATGTTGTTTTTGCTGTTGTTTTCATGTTGTTTTACCTGTTTTTCATGTTGTTTTTGTTGCTGTTGTCAAAGGAAATTTATTCCTTTAACAATCGATTTTGCTTGGGTTACAGGTCGTTGTTTTTCATGTTGTTTTTCCCGTTGTTTTTGTTACTGTTGTCAATTGTTGTTCAATGTGAGAACTCTTGAGATACAGGTTGTTTTCCACGTTGTTTTCATGTATATATATATATATATATATATATATATATATATTTCTCTCTCCATTATTCTTCCTTAATCTTTTCCAGCTTTTTTATATATATATATTTCGTGTCAATTTTCCTTAATCTTTTCCAGCTTTTGCATTTCGTGTCAATTTCTTTCATTAATTCTCTCTCTCTCTCTCTCTCTCTCTCTCTCTCTCTCTCTCTCTCTCTCTCCATCCAAATTCGGCCGTTTATCTCGTTCTCTCTGTCTCTCACTTCGTGGAAAACTATCTCTATATTTCTGAATACTTTCACTGTGACATTCTCTCTCTCTCTCTCTCTCTCTCTCTCTCTCTCTCTCTCTCTCTCTCTCTCTCTCCCCAGGTGTCAATTAGACGGAATGTCCGCTGTCTGTGGAAAACAGCTAATTGACAGAGAGACGTCGCCTTGTCTTATAAAGGAAGAACTGTCCCTTAATTCATTTGGACCAACCGCCTGACGGGATACCTGGTTTTATTTTGGGTTTTCCAAGATAACATTTATCAATATTGTTCTTTTCTCCTTTTTCGTTTTCTGAAAAGAAAACTATTGCGCCGGCTTTGTCTGTCCGTCCGCACTTTTTTTCCGTCCGCATTTTTCCGTCCGCACTTTTTCTGTCCGCCCTCAAATCTTAAAACCTCCAGTCATCAAACATATCAAGTTGCAGGCCTCTAGCCTCCTCAGTAGTTTTTTTAATTTTATTTAAGGTTAAAGTTGGGCATGATCGTGCTTCTGGCAACGATACAGGGTAGGCCACCACGGCCGGCTGAGAGTTTCGTGGGCCGAGACCACCGAAAGATAGGTCGGTAGTTACATTTGTTATAGTTTATTGACTGGGTAATTTTGTTAACTCCAGAAAGTTCTCCATCGAATGTCCTGGAATTTTATTTATGTATATATAGACATAAATTTGTATATATATAAATATATATACATACACATGTATACAAATACATATACATATACATATATTCAAGGGCACGTCGCCCCCTACAAAGGCTTGAAAAGTTGCTATCTGGAAAGACAATCTTTTGCCCTCTCTCGCCATTAAGTTGGTAGTTATCAGACCCCCTCCGGTAATCATAGAGTTTCTTTTTCCCGAAGAAGGACAATTAAAACTTTTGGAAATCGACCAACAGGGCAATTTAGTGCACTGTCTTTATTCCCACGAACGAAGCTAGGGGAGAGAGAGAGAGAGAGA
>NC_089747.1:38272380-38289880 GCF_040412425.1 Macrobrachium rosenbergii | reverse complement strand
TATATATGTATATATATACATAAGTCTCTCTCTCTCTCTCTCTCTCTCTCTCTCTCTCTCTCTCTCTCTCTCTCTCTCTCTCCCTCTCTCTCTGCCTGCTCTCATACATGCAAATTACTGCCTGCATGCCTTCTCTATGCAAATATATAACTGAACATCACCATATCTGCTGCCATAGCCCCGATCCTCTCCCAGACGGTCGTATAGATATAAATTGGCGTCTCTTGTATTCATAAGGGAGGATATTGTTCTTCCAGTTAAAAAAAGAATAGTTTATAGATTCACTTTGAGAAATCGTTTACTCAGCTGAGTTCATTTGGAATTTAGATTTGCATATTATTTATTTTATTTATATAATTTATTTTTATTTATCTATTTTTTTTTTTTGTATGTTTTGCTGATGTTTTGATATTAGTTTTTGCAGCATTTAATTATATATTCAGGATTGGTCGTTTCAGCCATGCTAGTCAATTTAGAGATTTTTAAGTTCAGTAATAATAATAATAATAATAATAATAATAATAATAATAATAATAATAATAATAATAATAATAATAATAATAATAATAATAATAATAATAATAATAATAAGATGAGTCAGAAATTTATTTCTGGTCCACAGGTGATTGTGTGTTGATTATTTCTATCCTGTAATAATAATAATAATAATAATAATAATAATAATAATAATAATAATAATAATAATAATAATAAAAATAATAATAATAATAATAAAAAGTGTCACAAATTCATTTCTGTTCCACACGTGATTGATTGTTGATTATTCCTATTCTGTAATAATAATAATAATAATAATAATAATAATAATAATAATAATAATAATAATAATAATAATAATATGAGTCACACATTTATTTCTGTTCCACACGTGATTCATTGTTGATTACTCCTTTTCTATAATAATAATAATAATAATAATAATAATAATAATAATAATAATAATAATAATAATAATAATAATAATAATAATAATAATGAACAGACGTACATAATCTTAATTGAAATAAGAGAAAATATTCTTCACTTCCAAAATATTTGGAAATATTCGCAGTTCCCAAGAGAAGATTCCCTTAAAATGAAATGAAAGACCATTTTGCTCTCTCAGTGAATTTCCCTTAATGGCCGAGTGATTGCCGAGGCAGGTTTCATACATCAAAATCCATTATCAGATTCTCCCAAAGCGAAAGATGGATAAAGATGGGAGAAAATGAAGTCGAATCAAGAATTTTTTCTGGGTGTTTCTTGTTTACAAATATATTTAAGATAAGATGTGGATATGTTCAATTTTTGCAATTTTTTGCATATTGTGTGTTTCAATACACATTATAGGGTACAGATATCATCACAGAATGATGATCGACAAAAGGTGAGAGAGAGAGAGAGAGAGAGAGAGAGAGAGAGAGAGAGAGAGAGAGAGAGAGAATGAGAGAAAGAGAGAGAGAGAGAGAGAGAGAGGAGGGAGAGAGAGAGAGAGAGAGAGAGAGAGAGAGAGAGGAGGGATGCGAGAGAGAGATAGAGAGAGAGAACGATGAGAGAGAGAGAGAGAGAGAGAGAGAGAAAGAACGGAATGAGAGAGAGAGAGATAGAGAGAGAGAGAGAGATGAGAGAGAGAGAGAGAGAGAGAGAGGAGGGATGCGAGAGAGAGAGAGAGAGAGAAAGAACGAATGAGAGAGAGAGAGAGAGAGAGAGAGAGAGAGAGAGAGAGAGAGAGAGGAGGAATGAGAGAGAGAAGGAGACACACACACACAGGAGGAATGAAAAAGAGAGAGAGAGAGAAAGGAGGAATGAGAGAAAGAGAGAGAGAGAGAGAGAGAGAGAGAGAGAGGACGAATGAGAAGAGAGAGAGAGAGAGAGAGAGAGAGAGAGAAAGAGACAACTAATTACATGAACAATACCCTACTTGAATGACACAGAGAGAGAGAGAGAGAGAGAGAGAGAGAGAGAGAGAGAGAGAGAGAGAGAGAGAACCCACAACACAGAAGATAGACTTTCAACTTAAAAACAGAGGCCCACAGACAGGCAGAAAGACAGGTATATGGTGAAACCTTGTGAACTCCGCTGCTGGGGATTTGCTGTGAATTCAGAGGAGTTCTCGGTGGCGAAACAAACAATTTAATAATGAAATCCTGCTGCCTCGCCTCGCTCGCTCGCTCGCTCGCTGGCTGCAGGAGTCTATTCGGGGATGCCTTTTTTTTCCTCTTCTATAAATAGCGGAGTGGAGGTGAGGATTTGCATGATTTAGTGGTAACTGATTCCGTCGTTTTACCTTGTCTCTCTCTCTCTCTCTCTCTCTCTCTCTCTCTCTCTCTCTCTCTCTCTCTCTCTCTCTCTCTCTCTCTCTCTCTCTCTCCTCATTACTCCTTTCTCTCTTTCTCTCTCTCTCTCTCATTACTCCTTTCACTGTTTTTCTCCCTTTCTCTCTCATTACTCCTTTCTCTCTTTTTCTCTCTTCATCCTAATTACTCCTTTCTCTCTCTCTTCATTCCTCTCCCTCTCTCTCATTACTCCTTTCTCTCTCTCTCTCTCTCTCTCTCTCTCTCTCTCTCTCTCTCTCATTACTCCTTTCTCTCTCTCTCTCTCTCTCCATTTCTTTCTATCTTTCTCATTCTCCTTTCTCTCTCTCTCCATTTCTCTCTCTCTCTCATTATTCCTTTCTCTCTTTCTCATTATTCCTTTCTCTCTCTCTCTCTCTCTCTCTCTCTCTCTCTCTCTCTCTCTCTCTCTCTCTCTCTCTCTCTCAGTCAGAAAGTCTTGATGGTGGATTTTATATTTTTGGTCATTCTCTCCCCTCTCTTTCTCTCTCAGTCTCTACAACGAAATGTTAATGATTCACCATATTCTTCTCTCTCTCTCTCTCTCTCTCTCTCTCTCTCTCTCTCTCTCTCTCTCTCAGTCAGAAAGTCTTGATGGTGGATTTTATATTTTTGGGTCATTCTCTCCCCTCTCTTTCTCTCTCAGTCTCTACAACGAAATGTTAATGATTCACCATATTCTTCTCTCTCTCTCTCTCTCTCTCTCTCTCTCTCTCTCTCTCTCTCTCTCTCTCTCTCTCTGAGTAACCGATACTAACTCAGTTTCCTTCCTAAATTGACGTCGAATAGCCCATTCCATCTCAATCGACCACCAACGGTGCCATAGAGGAGATTTATTGAAGACCTTCAGATACCTCTGTTCATAGGAGAGTTTCCTCATCAGTGGAGGAAACCTCACTGAGTGCTGAGGAAAGTGAGGTTAAGCTAGGGATGTTTTTAGAACATTTTAAGAGGGCGTTATGACAACCCCATGCTCAGCTTTATGTTCAAGTGTCAGGGAGGTATGTGTGTGTGTGTGTATGTATTTATACATATATATGTGTGTGTATTTAAATATACATATATATATATACATATATATGAAAATAAGAGGCCCATAAAACACTATTTAAACCCATATATTTCTTGTTTCTGTATCTTCACTCAGTAGAATATGGACAGGTGGAAGTTACAATGGTATATATACAAAAACATGAAGGTGTGTGTCCGATGTTAAGGAGGTGGCGTTTCTTAAGAAGGAGGAGATTGACCAAATTCTAGTGGTTTTTGCCTCATCTCTTTGGCGATGGATCTGGCTCGTTTCTTGGTCATCTTCTTCAAAAAGGGTGCGATTAAGGTGTCAATGGCTCCGATTTCCTCTGACAGGTTCATATTGTTGGTTTGATTGATGATAGCTTCCATCTTTCTTTTGTACGGACAGCTACTCTTGAAAACCAACTCCGCCCCACTCCAGTTAATGACATGCCCTGTATTTCTAATATGTAAAATTCCCGAACTCTCCGATAACGTACTGATCTTTTGTGCTCTGTTATTCTTTGCAATCTACCTGTCTCATGTAAATGCCAGTTCCCCATTTTTATTTAAACAGAATGGGAAAAGGACGAAAACTCCCGATCCTAGATGATAATGGATCATAAGAAAACAGAACAGGTTGCATTTACAGTTTTCGTAGAAAACCTTTATTTTGTTGTTGACATTCATTTGTCTTTGTACCACGACGTATATTTTAAAATCATGGTAGGGTCTCAACCTATGTCCTCAGAGGACTTAGGTGTATGTTTTAAATGAGTACCTGGATTTGAACAAGAATTCTAACACGATCCGCCAACATTTTAACGCAGCTCTATCCACCACACATTATCGAGAGGGCTTTTCTATTAATGTAAAATAAAATGTTCTGTTTTCTTAGGTCCCACTAACAGACAAATTCTGTTTTAACAACAAAATAAAGCTTCCATACGACGAAAACATCCAAAAGGCCACCAGCAACCAGTTCTGATAATCCTTTCATTTTCCATTATCCCAAATCCATCGGGAGTTCGCTCGTTAACGTATACTTAAATAACAAAAGGGAAGAAGCCGGAGTTTATGATACCGTGTAGTAATTGTCAGAGATTTATGTATCAGGTAGATCGCTCTCGCAAAGAATAACAGAGCACAAAAGATCAGTACGTTACGCTTCGGAGAGTTCGGGAATTTTCCTACATATTAGAAATACAGGCATGTCATTAACTGCGGAGTTGGTTTTCAAGAGTAGCTGTCCGTACAAAAGAAAGATGCTGGAATCTGCTATCATCAATCAAACCAACAATATGAACCTGTCAGGAGGATTGGAAATCGGACGCCATTGATTAATCCTCGCACCCTTTTTGAAGAAGATGACCCAAGAAACGCGACCGCATCCATCGCCAAACGGAGCTAATGAGGCCAAAACCACTAGGGAATTTGGTCAATCATCCTCCTTCTTAAGAAACGCCACCTAAACATCGGAGGCCTAAGGCCACACCTTCATGTTTTTGTATATATACCATTGTAACTTTCCACCTGTCCATATTCTAACAGGTGAACAGGGGCACAGAAACAAGTGCCCGAAATATATGGTTTCAACGTTTAAATAGTGTTTTATGGGCCTTCTTATTTTCATATTACACTGTAGTATTACAGGAAAAGACATTCATACATATATATGTATATATAGATATATATACATACACATATATATGTGTACACATACATATATATATATACTTTTTATATACATGCATATATATATATATATATATATATATATATATATATATATATATATATATGTTGAGAGAGAGAGAGAGAGAGAGAGAGATTCAGCACTACCCACTGCACACTGCAGTCCTTTGTATACATAAATTAACAATATACATATTAATACCATTTAATATCTATAAAACTAATACCGCGAGTATTTAAATCAGTCTGTCGTGACTGCATAAATCTGTTTACTGTTTATCTGTTTATCTATTTATCTATTTATCTACTTATCTATTTGTTAATCTATTAATTAGTTTTCTTTGATAAGTGGGATCTCTTCTTTCTGCATTTCCCTTTATCTACTCTTACTTCTTCCTAATAAACACCATATTCTTTGAAAGCTTGAATTTCAAATCAGTGGTGGGCTTGTTCCATATGAATAGGATTCATCTTCTGAATAATAATAATAATAATAATAATAATAATAATAATAATAATAATAATAATAATAATAATAATAATAATAATAATAATAATTAATATATTGTTTGGAAGCTTGAATTTCAAGCCAGTGGCCACTTTGGTGGGCTAGTTCCATATGAATAGGGTTCTTCATCTTCTGAAAATAATAATATAATAATAATAATAATAATAATAATAATAATAATAATAATAATAATAATAAAAACTTTTGCTCTCTTATCAAAGCAAGATCAAATTATGGCAGAATATGATAAGGGTTGAATAAAAAATAAGAATGAAAAATTAAAAGTGTGTAAGAAGAGAATGAGAAGGTATAAAGAGGAAATAGATAACGGTATGCAATGTATTCTTTATTTGACAATGACTGTGTTTAACCAGCGCGAAATAAAAAGTTAATTAAAATGAAGAAAAAAACACATCTGGGCTAACTCGTCAAGGGAGTGATAGAAATTCTTATTATTTCTAGAAAATTATACTTAAAAAAAAAACTGACTACAGAGGGACCCGAACAAACCACCCCCACCCCACCCCCATGCATATTATCCTTTTATCTCTCTTATTTCCTATTTTCCCAGTCTCTCTCTCTCTCTCTCTCTCTCTCTCTCTCTCTCTCTCTCTCTCTCTCTCTCTCTCATCCCAATTTCCTTACGACTGTCATCCATTCCCCATATAATCTGGACCCATTCGTGTTACCCCTTATCTCTCTCTCTCTCTCTCTCTCTCTCTCTCTCTCTCTCTCTCTCTCTCATCCCAATTTCCTTACGACTGTCATCCATTCCCCATATAATCTGGACCCATTCGTTACCTTATCTTATCTCTCTCTCTCTCTCTCTCTCTCTCTCTCTCTCTCTCTCTCTCTCTCTCTCTCATCTCCGAAAGAACTCCCCCTATTGTGGGCAAGAGAAGACAAGGAGTAGGCCTTTGTGACGCGTTCATCGAGAAGAAGAAGAAAAAGAAGAGGAAGAAGAGGAGGAGGAGGAGGAGGAGGAGGAGGAGGAGGAGGAGGAGGAGGAGGAGAGGGTGGAAAGAAGAAGGAAGAGGAGGCAGACTGAGAGAAATACACAGAGCGAGAGAGAAAGAGAGAGAAAGAGAGAGAAAGAGAGAGAAAGAGAGAGAGAGGGAGAGGGTAAACCCCCGAATATCAACGCTTGCTATGTATATATATATATATATATATATATATATATATATATATATATATATATATATATATATATATATATATATACATATATATATATATATATATATATATATATATATATATATATATATATATATATATATATATATATATATATATATAGCTTATATATATATAATATCATTCCCTAACGCTTATCTGGACAATATCATTCCCTAACTATTCACATGGACATGTGCTCCATCTATTAATAATAATAATAATAATAATAATGCCTTCATATCTCCTTTCGATCCCGATGGATGATTAGGAAAAGTTGCAACGACAAAAAGAGCGACAGGTGCTCTCTCTCTCTCTCTCTCTCTCTCTCTCTCTCTCTCTCTCTCTCTCTCTCTCTCTTTTACAGGGAGGTCCATCGCCCGTGACAAAACAGTAGGAAACAGAAGCTCGGAATGTTTTGGGGTTGCTGAGTGGAATGGCTCTCTCTCTCTCTCTCTCTCTCTCTCTCTCTCTCTCTCTCTCTCTCTCTCTCTCTCTCTCTCTCTCTCTCTCAAATATTTTGGAGCTGCTGAGCGGAAAGGCTTCGTGTGACTTTCTAAAGAGCAAGAAAATTCTCGACGATTCAAACAAAGGAAGAAGAAGAAGAAGAAGAAGAAGAAGAAGAAGAAGAAGAAGAAGAAGAAGAAGAAGAAGAAGAAGAAGAAGAAGAAGACGAGTCTGAAGCTCTTTGAGGTTGCTGGGAAGCAGAAAAAGCTCAGTGTATCTGTGTTTGTATATATATATGTGTATATATATATATATATATATATATATATATATATATATATATACACATATATATATAAAGTATATATATATTTAAATATATATATATGATTATATATATATATATATATATATATATATATATATATATATAAAATAAATATATATATACATATATATATATATATATATATATATATATATATATATATATATATATATATATATATATATATACTGTATATATATATATATATATATAGTATATATATATATATATATATATATATATATATATGATAATAACAAAGTCTTCCCATCGCTTGCGCCGCTTTGCATATCAGATTCAATAACCTGAAAGCATTGTAATCATCCACGAGAGCTCTATTGCAATCTCAGCAACGACTTTTGCCTTAGGGAGAGAGAGAGAGAGAGAGAGAGAGAGAGAGAGAGAGAGCTTCAGAAATGAGCAGATAAAGTTATGGGTCAAAAAAGGAATATTTAGTGTCACTGAGAAGATAATATAATATGTAATCATCAAATGGACTATAAATAAGTCTGCCTTATTGTAACGAATCGACCTTATGAGATTTCGAGTTTTCTGTACAGCCGCGGCCCATAAATCTCAGCCACGGTCAGGTGGTGGCCTGTGTTGTCGGTGCCTACGACGTTGCCAGAAGTATGATTATGGCTAACTTTAACCCTAAGTAAAATAAATAAAAAAAAAAACTACTGAGGCTAGAGGGCTGCAATTTGGTATATTTGATGATTGGAGGTTGGATGATCAACATACCAATTTGCAGCCCTCTAGCCTCCTCTGTAGTTTTTAAGATCTGAGGGCGGACAGAAAAAGTGTGGACAGAAAAAAGTGTGGACTGGAAAAGTGCGGACAGAAAATAGTGCGGACAGGAAAAATGCGGACAGAAAAAAGCGCTGACAGAAAAAGTGCGGACAGAAAATAGAAAAAGCGCTGACAGAAAAAGTGCGGACAGAAAATAGTGCGGACAGAAAAAAGTGCGGACAGAAAAAAGCGCTGACAGAAAATAGTGCGGACAGAAAAAGTGTGGACAGAAAAAAGTGCGGACGGACAAATGGCCAGAACAATAGTTTTCTTTTACAGAAAACTAAAAACCTGACCCAAGACTTTGTAACGGAACTGTGCAGATTCTGGAACAGTTCAAGTTTTAAGTACAATATTATTGTTCTGTATCATTTTTCACAAAAGATTATTCTGTTACAGAAGCTTAAATAAAAAAAGAATTGAAAGGAGAGTTGTTCTAGACTAGGCATATAGTTCGAATGTGAATAATAATCTATTCATTTCTGTGCCTTCAATTTTCAATTGCATATGACACAAATACCACTTTTGAACACTTAAATAATTGCTTATAAGGGGGCTGAACGGGAAAATTATTTTGCTTTTCACTTTAGAAATATAATAATATTAAATAAAATGCTTTTGACTGTTCATACAGTTACCTAATTATAAACCCTTTCCAATAATATTTTTGAGTTACACACAGAAATAATTGCTTTTGATTTCCAGTTTAAATGCTTTGGGCTGCTCATATAGTCACCTAGTTATTCATCTTTTCCAATAACAATTTTGATTTACACACAAGAATAATTATTTTTGCTTTTCAGTTTAAAAAATAATATTAAATAAAATGCTTTTCTCTGTTCATATAGTTAACTAATTATGCATCCATTCCAGTAATTTTTATTTAAAGAATTCTATTTTCTGTTCATGCAGTTACCTAATTATACACCCTTTCCAATCATTTTTATTTATAGAATTACATTTTCTGTTCATACTGTTACCTAATTATACACACTTTCCAATAATAATCTTTATTTATAGAATTCTATTTTCTGTTCATACAGTTACCTAATTACACACCCTTTCCAATTGTAATTTTTATTTATAGAATTACATTTTCTGTTCATACAGTTACCTAATTATACACATTTTTCAGTTATATTTTTTTTATTAATAGAATTCCATTTTCTGTTCATGCAGTTACCTAATTATACACCCTTTCCAGTCATTTTTATTTCTAGAATTCTATTTTCTGTTCATACAGTTACCTGATTACACACCCTTTCCAATAATAATTTTTATTTATAGAATTCTATTTTCTGTTCATGCAGTTACCTAATTATACTGTACACACTTTCCAATAATAACTTCTATTTACAGAATTCCATTTTCTGTTCATACTGTTACCTAATTATACACCCTTTCCAATAATAATTTTTATTTATAGAATTACATTTTCTGTTCATACATCCTTCCCAATAATAATTTTTATTTATAGAACTGCATTTTCTGTTCATGCATTCTTTCCAATCATAATTTTCATTTGATGGAACATATTATTTAAAATTTTACCGAATGACTGACATAAAATATATCCTCAGCAGGACAAATATTTGCCTTCCGCTCCGGGAACCTGGAGGAATTCGGCCGGTGGGGAAAAGAGCCTTTCGGTGTCTTCAAGCAAATCTTGATGACAGAACGACTCAGTCTTGGCTCAGGCTTAATGGCCAGAGTGGACGGGCGAGCCTGAGGTAGCATCAGTCTTTCGGATAATATTGCAGTGTTTTCGAGGGATGGGATAAAGATTTTTTCCTCTGTTATGGATATATATATATATATATATATATATATATATATAGAGAGAGAGAGAGAGAGAGAGAGAGAGAGAGAGAGAGAGAGAGAGAGAGAGAGAGAGAGAGAGAGAGGGGCCACTTTCTAACAGTAATAGTTCTTTGAAGTAAAATTCAGCAATATCTAATTTTGATTTTCTATCAAAGAAATAATGTCTAAAATCTCAATTCTTTATTTCTGAAGACCTATCACACCATTGCCCCCTTGGGGGGGTAACGATACCAAAATATCGGAGAACCACTGGCCTAAGCCAAGTCTAAATCGCTGTGTCATCAAGATTTGCTTGAAGACACCTCCGGCCCAATTCTTCCAGCGGCTTCTTCCGGATTCTCGGGAGAGGAAGGTAAATATTTGCCCTGCGGAGGATAGTATATTTGAAGTGAGTCTTCAGGCGAAATGCTAAGTCACTCAGTCAATCATTCTGTCAGTTTGAAATTATTATTATTATTATTATTATTATTATTATTATTATTATTATTATTATTATTATTATAAGCTTATATAAATAGGTAACTGTATTAAGAATCAAAAGAATTTTATGGAATATTATTATCATCAATTTTTAAGCTGGAAAAAATTAATTTAAAATTATTTTTTTGCAGATCAAAATTATCATTTGCAAGGCTGGATAATTAGGTAACTGTTTGAAAAGTCAAAAGAATTTTATGGAATATTGTCATTTTTTCAAACTGGAAAAAATTTTAATATAAAATTATTTCTATGTAAATCAAAAATGTTAACAGAAAGGCCATATATTAGGTAACTGAATAAACAGTCAAAAATATTTTATGAAATATTTCTTAAACAGGATTAAAATCATTTAGATTTAGCTGATAGGGCCATTTTTCTGCTAAATCACTTCGTGAAGCAATTATATCTGTGTTCAAAAGTGTAATGAGGGGTATATGTAATTTAGCAATTGAGAGTGTAGTAATGAATAATGAATAACTTTTGCTTTTGCTGTGAATATCATCATTGATATTCAAACAGTGAATATCATCATTGATATTCAGACAGTATATATATATATAATATATATATATAGATATATATATATATATATATATATATATATATATATATATATATATATATATATATATATATATATATATATTATGTTATACATATTCTACCATTGCTGTTATTAGTACTGTTACTGTTTTTGGAAAATATTCCACTGCTGGAAAGATTTCCACTGCTGGAAAATATTCTACTGCTGGAAAATTTTCCACTGCTGGAAAATATTCTACTGCTGGAAAATTTTCCACTGCTGGAAAATGTTCCATTAAGGGAAAATATTCCACTGCTGGAAAATATTCCCCTGCTGGAAAATATTCCACTGCTGGAAAAGTGTTCCACTGGTGGAAAATATTCCGCTGCTGGAAAATATTCCACTGCTGGAAAATAATCCACTGCTGGAAAATATTCAATTGCTGGAAAATATTCCACTGCTTGTAAAAATTCCACTGTTGGAAAATGTTCCATTAATGGAAAATATTCATCTGCTGGAAAGTATTCCACTGCTGGAAAATATTCCACTGCTGAAAATTTTCCACTGCTGGTAAATATTCCACTGCTGGAAAATATTCCACTGCTGGAAAATGTTCAACTGCTGGAAAATATTCCACTTAATGGAAAATATTCCACTGGTGAAAATTTTCCACTGCTGGAGAATGTTCCATTAATGGAAAATATTCCACTGCTGAAAATTTTCCACTACTGGAGAATGTTCCATTAATGAAAAATATTCCACTGCTGAAAATTTTCCACTGCTGGAAAATACTCCACCGCGAAAAATATTCCCCTGTTGGAAAATGTTCCATTAATGGAAAATATCCCGCTGGATATTTTGATTGGTAAGATCAAAAGGATGGGGGCAGGCGGAGTGGAGATAGACGGAACGATAATACCTTTAAGCCCTCAACTACAAACAGAATATGGAAATTCATTATTTAGTGGAATGAAATCTCCGGTTTTGGGATGTCGGGAGCTGGGGGGAAAATTAAGCTGAATATATTTGTACGTTTTCATTTGATGCCCGAAGCATATCCTTTTAGTCACGCTAATCTGACGGTGTATGTGATCATATATGGATGAATCGAGCCATCTTTATTCATTTATTAATTTATTACTTTATTTTTTCTTTTTTTAATAAGCGGGATCTTTTTTTTCTTTATTTCCCTTTACCTCCTCTTACTTCTTCTTAATGAATATCATATTATTCTTTGGAAGCTTGAAATTCATGTCAGTGGCCCCTTTGGTGGGCTTGTTCCATTTGAATAGGGTTCATCTTCTGAATAATAATAATAATAATAATAATAATAATAATAATAATAATAATAATAATAATAATAATAATAATAATAATAATTCTTTGGAATATTTGAATAATAATAATAATAATAATAATAATAATAATTTAATAACAACAATAATAATAATAATAATAATAATAACAGATTCTGCAGATGACACTTAAATAATAATAATAATAATAATAATAATTTGAATAATAATAATAATAATATAAAAAATAATAATAATAATAATAATAATAATAATAATAATAATAATAATAATAATATTAATAATAATAACAGATTCTGAGATGACACTTAAATAATAATAATAATAATAATAGATTCTGCAGATGACACTTTAATAATAATAATAATAATAATAATAATAATAATAATAATAATAATAACAGACTCTGCAGATGACACTTTAATAATAATAATAATAATAATAATAATAATAATAATAATAATAATAATAATAATAATAATAATAATAGACACTTAATAACCGCAAAAATAGAGAATCTCAAAGACAAAAACATACTCCAGAACGAATTAAATAAAAAATTAAGTAAGGACCGTCCTACCTCAGAAATCATTTCCAAGATTACATTCGGGAGCAAATCAGCGGAACTGCGGCTTCATAATGCTTAATAATGCCTGCGAGGACTCTTCATCAATATGCAAATATCGAGATGATTCAACGTTTAGCTTAGGGACTTGGCTCATCAGTGAAATTATGATTAAGTGGGTATGGTGAATTACGTTCCAGCCGATTCAGGTGTCTCTAGATGATTTTAATGATTATTCATAAGTGTATGAATATATTTATATATGTATATATGTATAAATATAAATATAAATATATATATATATATATATATATATATATATATATATATATATATATATATATATATATATATATTATATAATACATTATTATGTATTCATATACATACAAAAATTTATATATGCATATATCTGTATATAAATACATTTATATACATGTGTGTGTGTCTATGCCTATGTCAAATTTCTGTGAAAGATTATAAAACCTTGTGTCACTTTCTTTTTACAAAAGACCACTGAATGGAACACTGTTGGGAGTTTCTGAGTAAAGACATTTTGAAATATCAAGAACTTTCACTGTGTTTGTGAGAGAGAGAGAGAGAGAGAGAGAGAGAGAGAGAGAGAGAGAGAGAGAGAGAGAGAGAGAGAGATGATTACGATCACGGTCTCCAATATTCTCTGCAAATATCCTTGGAGTTAAAAACGGACTGGGGTCCATTAATCCCACGTTCAAACTGAACCGAATTCAATTCATACCGCATTTGCATATCCAGACACGAGGAACTGCCCTCAATAATGACAGTAATTAGACAGGATTACGACAGCTTGCAATAATAACCCATTTTTGTTCCTGTAATCGCATTCAACTACAATTAGCAGAGGCTTTTTTTTTTTCTTTTGCACCTAACAGATTGTTTTCAAGTGTCGTTGGGATATTTTGGGTATATTTTTTTTTTAAGGGGGGAGGCTTGGGGATAATGTTGACAGATTCTTTCAAAAGAAAAACATCCGTTCTTCTGTTAGCAGAATATGTGTATATATATACATGCATACATACATACATACATACATATATATAATATATATATATATATATATATATATATATATATATATATATATATATATATATATATATATATATATATATTTATATATATTTATACATATATATATATATATATATATATATATAAATATATGTATAAATACATATATATACATATATAAAAAATTATACATACATTTACATATATATATATATATGTATATATTGATACTATATAATATATATACATATGTATACATAAACTGGAATGGAGCGATAAACAGAAAAATACCAATGAGAATCAATTCACAAGAAACTTCTTTTTTTCATTTTTAATATGGGTTTATAGCAGCACGGGCTCTTGCTCCCAAGTGCAACCCGTGAAAAAAAAAGAAACAAAATCAAATTAATGGTAGCTAAACTGCTCTTAGCAGTGATGACAAACGATCCTCTCTCTCTCTCTCTCTCTCTCTCTCTCTCTCTCTCTCTCTCTCTCTCTCTCTCTCTCTCTCTCTCTCTTTCCAGTTTACAGCTATGTTTTAAGTGAGCTTAGAGGCGTGGTCTGCGTCTCTAGGGGTTAGGCAGAAATCGAGAAACGGTGGTATTTCGCCATTAAAGCGAAACACATCGAGAGAGAGAGAGAGAGAGAGAGAGAGAGAGGGAGAGAGAGAGAGAGAGAGAGAGAGAGAGGCTGAATGTCAACCAGTCAGCTTCAGTGATACGTTACCCAACGCCACTTCCCCGAAAGCTATAAAGAATTCATTACTGGATTCTATTCCCGTGAAGGAAGCTTCTGTTTCGTAATGTGCAATTATTGTTATTAAAGATTGTATGGAGTCATAAACTAGTAAAAAATGCTGTACGACCCGCGGTCCATGAACCTTTCACCCACGTTATCTAGGACTCATATTTCTTTGGGGTCGTTATCTAGGACTAATATTTCTTTGGGGGTCGTTATCTAGGCCTAATATTTCTTTGGGGGTCGTTATCTAGGACTAGTATTTCTTTGGGGGTCGGTATCTAGGCCTAATATTTCTTTGGGGGTCGGTATCTAGGACTAATACTTCTTGGAGGTCGTTATCTAGGACTAATATTTCTTTGGGGTCGTTATCTAGGACTAATGTTTCTTTGGGGGTCGTTATCTAGGCCTAATATTTCTTTGGGGGTCGTTACCTAGGACTAATATTTCTTTGGGGGTCGTTATCTAGAACTAATATTTCTTTGGGGTCATTATCTAGGAATAATATTTCTTGGGGGTCGGTATCTAGGACTAATACTTCTTGGAGGTCGTTATCTAGGACTAATATTTCTTTGGGGTCGTTATCTAGGACTAATACTTCTTGGGGGTTGTTATCTAGGACTAATATTTCTTTTGGGGGTCGTTATCTGGGACTAATATTTCTTTGGGGTCGTTATCTAGGACTAATATTTCTTTGGGGGTCGTTATCTAGGCCTAATATTTCTTCGGGGGTCGTTACCTAGGACTAATATTTCTTTGGGGTCACTATCTAGAACTAATATTTCCTGGGGGTTATCATCTAGATCTGGTATTTCTTGGGGGTCGTTATCTAGGACTAATATTTCTTTGGGGTCGTTATCTAAGACTAATATTTCTTTGGGGCCGTTATCTAGGACTAATATTTCTTTGGGGTCATTATCTAGGACTAATATCTCTTTGGAGGTCGGTATCTATGGCTAATATTTCTTTGGAGGTCGTTATCTAGGACTAATATTTTTGGGGTGTCGTTATCTAGGACTAATATTTTTGGGGGTGTCGTTATCTAGGACTAATATTTTTTGGGATCATTATCTAGGACTATTTCTTTTGGGGTCGTTATCTAGGACTAATATTCTTTTGGAGGTCGTTATCTAGGACTAATATTTCTTTGGGGTCGTTATCTAGTGCTAATATTTCTTTTGGGGTGTCTATCTAGGACTAACAATTTTTGGGGTCATTATCTAGGACTAATATTTCTTTGGCTGTCATTATCTAGGGCTAATATTCCTTGGGGTCACTATCTGGGAAGATCCCTTCCCTCTGATGAGAAGCAAGCTTCAACTTCCATCACAAAACTCGAAATCAAACAAGACCAAAGTGGAAAGGCCTTTTTGACTAACGACACCGTTTGCGCCTGATCGTTAATTTGTATTTATGGAATACCATCCATCACAAGCCTGTGAAAACATTCCATTTTTCACGACTGAGGTTCCCCCCAAAGCTTAGCCGCGGCCTTCATCTATCTTGCTTAGCATCAGAAGTCAGTGGCCTTTTGTGAAGAATTTGCGGACGAGGACGAGTTACTCGGTTGGGTGTAACGTCAGAAATTGGTGGATTTCATGAATTTTCATCAGTTTTTCAAGTGGCTACGTAGCACTAGACAAATCCTGCCTGACCACTTTCACTCTAGAATTAGGTGATTTTTGTCGTAAATGACAGTGAGAGAGAGAGAGAGAGACAGACAGAGAGAGAGAGAGAGAGAGAGAGAGGTAGAGAGAATATACAATTTAGGCATAAACCCAACCGTTTGCTCATTCACACACTTAGATGTTGAATCTCTTTCTTTCTTTGCAAAAGTAAAAAAAAATCATCTTTATTAAAAAAAAATAGCTCTAGAAAACTATTGTTATTCAAATACTTTTTCCACAATTATCTTTAATAAGAAAATTTTTCAACGTGCAAAATCAAGAATGACTTTCCATATGAAATAATTTTTTATACTTTATAAGAAATTCACGTCGAAATTTTCATGGCAATTGTACATACATCTGCTAACTTCATAACAAAAAAAAAATATTGCCTTTTTACCTGTCATAAAAATATTGGTAATAATAAAAATAATAATATATTTTTATCATTTTTATATCCTGTTTAAAAAATATTGGTATTAACAATGATGATATATTTATATTATTTTTGTCACCTGTGTTAAAAATATTGAAAAAATAACAATAATAATAATAATATGCGCTTTTAAACCCTACAATTCTCACACATTACCCGCCATTAATTAAAATTCCTTACGCCCGATGGCAGTTCTTTTTGCTGCGAGTTGCCTAAAACCTCCAGGGAAGTTAATTCAATTACCCAGACTACCGGGACTTTACCTTAATCACTCGCTGGAGCCTTCCCGTAAATTTTAAGAGTTTTTTTTTTGTACAAAGCCAAGATTTTGCTTTGAATTTTCTTACGGAACAGAATGCTCGGTTGTCTCGGTATAATGCTGAATGAGCCGCGACCCATGAAACTTTAACCACGGGCCTGTGGTGGCCTGGCCTATATCGTTCCCAGACGCACGATTATGGCTAACTTTAACCTTGAATAAAATAAAAACTACTAAGGCTAGAGGGCTGCAATTTGGTATGTTCGGTGATTGGAGGGTGGATGATAAACATACCGATTTGCAGCCCTCTAAGCTCAGTGGTTTTTAAGATCTGAGGTCGGACGGAAAAAAT
>NC_089747.1:38252380-38267380 GCF_040412425.1 Macrobrachium rosenbergii | reverse complement strand
AAGGTGATTTTAAATAACTACATTTTAATTATAACTATACTTAATCCTCGTCTGCTAACTTTTATTCCATTTAGAGAATATTTCACCACTCCTACGATAGTAATAGGTTACTAGAAAACAATTAGATACCAACTTTAAATTTTTCATATATTACTGCCAATTAGTAAAAACTATGCATCAAAACTAACAATAACTTATCTCTGTTATCTAATATTAAACTTTAAATCACTAATGTGTAGGTAAAAATGTTCATATTTACACATGCATCTTTAAAAACATGTTTATTAAAACTTCAAAATCATACATTGGACGGGAATGTAGAATTGTCAAAAGTCAAGCGACGAGACCCGAGTAATGTAGATTGTACACAATCATCTACGTACCCACACAATAAGTCTTAATAAATTCATTTACACTGATGCACTACACAATGCACTCCAATAAATACATTTACACTAACAGTCACGCAAATACTTAAAATATATAAATCAAATCTTGATAGGTATATTAGTAACATCTGATTAGACTTATACTGTACGAAAATTACATAAAGCTTAACTTTAGTTTATATCTGACCTTCGAATACTGACCTATTTAACAGAACAAGCTCCACATACAGAATAGTCTGACAGTGGACAAACTTGAAAGCAAACATGATAGCCTGACAACACGATAGGCTGACAGCGAGCGACACACTGGAGAATTACTTATACATGTGAACTCCAATTAATTTTATACACGTAACCACCAATACCAGGCTTCATCCGCACCTCAGACTATTTCGAAAATATTGTTCTTCCATTGCCTTACATGAAGGTTTGGGTAAGCCTGTCCTGCAAATAAAAGAAAATACGGCAGGAAAAAATTGACAAAAATTTCATTTTAGATCAGAACCTTTACAATGAAGTTTTAGCATTATATTCAGTTCGTATAGTATTAATCTGAATGAACTGGCAAACTTAAGACTTTAAAAATAAAAGTTAAAGCATTATAGTTATTGTTTAACCTGAATGAACTATAGTTTATATTTTAGATCAAAATTAGCTATAATTAGTTATACTCAAGTTCCAAAGCTCCGATTAGGGCTTTCAAATAAGCTACCCAACAGTTTGCTTTCAGACAAGTGCCTGAAAATTCGCTCTACTTCAGACAGTGAGATACCAAAGCCTCTGATTCGAGGCTACTGTAAACTACCCAACGGGTGCTTTCAGACTGAATCCCTGCTTGTCAGACAGCTCTAAGTAACTGACTAGTAAAGGTTGGGTTAGGTTTCAAAGTAATCAATAAGTGACATTCCTGAAGCAGATCCAATCTACCTTTATCAATAAGGGTTTGTCTATTGTATACGATCTTAAACATTATAATAATTAAACTGACAATTTGAATTATATACAGTGGGACCTAAATTTTAGGTTTTATCACCTTCATAAAAATCAAAACCACTAAGTTCAATTTGAACTACAGTGGGAGCTATAATTCAAGTTATAGTTTTGTAACAAAATGCAGTTACCCCTAATAAGAAATAAAACTAATTAGTATTTCATGCTATGCAAAATCAAGTTACGTTAAACTTTATAATGTAAAGCACTTAAGAGCAAATAACATCCTCAAACTTCCTCAGATTAGATATAAATCTTACTGCATAAATTTTACTGCTGAACTCTAAATTCAGTTAAAGTGAAAACCTTTATAATTAAAACCATAGAACTTTATTAAAATGGCTGACCTAAAAAAAAACTGACATATAGCAGCAATTACTTAGATATTACTCTTTAAAAATTCTTAGTAAATTTAAAAGTATAAACTAACGTTACTTTGTGTTAAAGGAGCATAAAAATACAGTTACGTTACTTTAATGCTGTTTAAAAGTTTCAAAAGTATTAATCTCAAGTTTAAAAATCAACGTTTACGTTACTTTAAGTTAACATTGAAAACTAAAAACTAAAGTTAACTTCCAAAACAATTAATGGACATAAACACCTGAAAAGGAAAAAAAAATTAGAACCTCCCATGCACCTGCTCATGCCCATAGGTCCGAAGACCTATGGGACAGGGCATAGGAGGGGCCTCCACCCCTACAGGGGCACCGCCCCTGTAGGGGTGGAGGTAGAAGTATGGAAAGTAGTCTGCCTCACCTCACTTATCTTGAAGAATAAGGTATCCCAGTCTCCCATGAAGAATAAGGTATCCCAGTCTCCCATGATGAAGATTCCTACATTTTCCTGGGTTCAGGAGTTTAACCAGAGCTTATTTATCGGAGAAGCCTGAAGAGTTCCCCTGCTTCATTAAGCCTCAATTCACTGGCATCTGAAAGTAGTTTAAGTGATAAAAATATGGCTACTTAAATTTACACAACTCCTACAAAATTACTAATACCGGACTAAAAAGTTAACTGAACGGAAGAAGCCTGTCTTCAAATTCAAAGACTATTCACTGGCATCGATAAGTAAATTAGATTAATATACAGCAAAGTTTTGAATTACAGTATTACAACAATTTAACGCCCAGTATAAAGTTTAATCTAAAATCCTATAGTTAAATATCTATCATTAAAGATATAGTTAACCAGTCTTCAAAGACTGAATTTACTGTCATCTGTAAACCAAAAGTATGGGTAAGTAAAAGTACAAAATTTTATTTAAACCTGGCTTCACAAAGATTGAATGTACTGTCATCTGTAAAACAAAAATATGGGTAAGTAAAATTACAAAATTTAATGTCTAGTATAAAGACTAGACGGCAATGGTAAAAGGATTTTGGACTAGCGTAATATTAACCAAAACAAGACTAAAAATGAATTCACCGGCATATGTCAAGTAATTTAAGAATGAAAAAAGGCCAGGTTAAAGTTACAGTACTACTACTAAACTTACTGTTTAATATTTAAAGTTCTGGACTAAAGTTTCTTATTTATCAGAAAAATTAAGAATTGGCCTGGTTTCCTACAGACTGAATTTACTGGCATCCGTACGTAGTTTCGAGTGATAAATGTTAATGTAAACGTTTAACATTACTCCTTGGAAAAGGATTCTACAGAACGAAATATAATTTTAAAAGCTATGGTTCTACAGTCACTCAATTGTCAGTTTCAAAGAATAAAATACTAACCTCCGAGCAACGCCAGAAGTCTCCAGTTACAAGTTATAATAAAATCTATAACGTACTATACAAAAGTTCTTGGCGAATGAAACCGAACCTGAAAAATATTCAAGATGTAGTATAGAAAAATCTAGAACCCTGGCCCGTTTAGATACCAGAGGAAAATTTAAATGACACCTGAAATCTCCCTAGAAACACTATTAAACATTAAAAATTTCCAAATATAATTAATAACCATTTTACAACCGAATGACAAAAGGTGCTGACAAGCAAAAACCTGGGAAGTCCGCCTAGTATAGTTCATTTAAAATAAAAGTGCTATTTAAAATGAAAAACTTGAACTGCCCCAAAAAGATGGAAATTTATAAAACTCAAGATCGTTTAACAAGTACAAAACACTTCTGCAAGACTTATATAGAAACTAAGTTGAGAACGTTTAGTCTTAAAAATTCAGTTCACAATATACAATAAAAAAAATTTTAAAAATCAAAGCAACGTTACCGACAGTAACGATAGTCTCTTAGATACTCAGCTCACAATAAACAATAAAAAAAGTTTAAAAATCAAAGCAAAGTTAAACAGTTCCGTTGTAAATTTACTTTCGCACATCAGATCTATAAAAGTTTTAACGAAAATCAAATAACTTTTTAAAAAATAACTCACATATTAAGTACTAGAATCAGATTCGTGAAATATTGCATGAAATTTTCAATGGAAATAACTAACATTGAGTATACAAACATACAGTACACAGACTAACGGAATACTAAACTGCAACCTAAAATGCCCACTAAAACCAAATTCTTAAGTAAAACGGCTACAGATATAAATAGACACTTCAAACTTAGCGTCAGTTGAAGTAGATCCTCCATCAATTCAACTGCAATTAGACCTCCATAGATAATACCACAAGCCACAACAAGGTTCCATCACGTCTATATAAAAACTTCCGCAACAAACGGACTCGTCTTCTGAAGCAACGAGGAATTCACCGTCCATAAAACAACACAATGAAAACGCATTAGCTTCGTTCAAACCAATGCGATAACTAAAATACCTAAGGTTTGTTTACACTGAAGGTAAATCCTACTGACGTCATCATCGAGGTTTCATTTTTAGACAAGGATCCTTCACAAGAGGAAACGGAAACTTCTCACGTTTTCCTTACAGTGAGGGTGTCTAGAATCCATTGCTGCTTCAATGGTATTCCAGCATTTAGCTAAGAATTTCCAGGTTCTTTGATGAAATTGAAATACTATAAAAATTTATTTCAATACAGAAAATAGAATGGAAAAAATTTGACGTACGGCAGTTTATACAAAAATTAGCAAATTCCCTTTTAAAGATTTTTGTAGAAATAAATATTCACAAGTATGAGATACCTCTTACCCATTCCATGCCCAAATTATTCTTTCTTTCTAACTTACGTTAGTCTTCTTATCTGGTCCCATTCAGCCAAAGGAATTCTGTGGGACTCGCAGATTCATTTGAGATATTCATACATTAGCAGGGACATTCAAAGACTTATAGGAGATATTCCATATTAGCTTTAAATCCACCCTATTATAATATTAAAAAAATGGTGAAGTCTTTCATTTTTTCTAGAAACACCTCCTATGTTTTACCCTCGTGATATCAAGTAGCCAGTGGGGGGTTACTGTGCACTATAGAAGCTGGTCATTTGAAGGGTTTTCAAATCCACATATAGCATAATATTCAGAAAATAATGAAGTCTTTAGTTTTTCCTAGAAACACTTAATATTTTGTTCTGTGCATTAGTAGAATTACTAAGAGGACCTCATTCAAACTGGATGGTATCTAATGGAGTATTTATTCAGAAAAAGTTACAAGCTTTCTTGTACGGATGCTTGATAATGTGGACTGTTTGTCCAAGAAAGCTTGTAACTTTTTCTGAATAAATACTCCATTAGATACCATCCAGTTTGAATGGGGTCCTTTTAGTAATTATACATACATACATACATACATATATAAATATATATATATATATATATATATATATATATATATATATATATATATATATATATATATATATATATATATATATATATATATATATATATATATATATATAATATGTAGAGCTTTATAGCTTTCGTCCAACCGCTGCCGATTTGATCCCTAAAATGGAGTCTAATAATACAACTCAAAAATATATCTATATGTACAAAACTTATAACTTTCGCATAACCGCAGTGGACCTATCACTAAATTGGAGTATAATATGAAGTTGAGTATATCTTAGTTTAACCAGACCACTGAGGAGCTGATTAACAGCTCTCCTAGGGCTGGCCCGAAGGATTAGACTTATTTTACGTGGCTAAGAACCAACTGGCTACCTAGCAACAGGACCTGCAGCTTATTGTGGAATCCGAACCACATTATGACGAGAAATGAATATCTATCACCAGCAAGAAATTCCTCTAATTCTTCATTGGCCGGTCGGAGAGTCGAACGCTGGGCCAACAGCGTGCTAGCCGAGAGCTCTACCCACCTTTCCAATGAAGACCTTGGAGTATATAGTAATATAAATATAATATAAATCTCAGGAAACAAAGGTTGTCAAGCCGGGCCATTGAGTCAATTCTCCAATTCCTCAAGACCTTCCCGCCGGAAGGAACCTTGTTGAGTCTCCCGCTAAAGACCCAACAAGGTGATTATTTCGTTCTGAATTGTGACTTTGATTTGGGAAAGGATTCGACCGGCTAGATATAAATATTTATATATATTTCTAAAATGACGGATACCCGCACGTTTACAAATTTCTTCGCTTATGTAATATTATTTTCAGCAGTGACCAAGTTTCCAGCAAGGGTATTATTTAACGTAATAATCAGGGCGTCTTCAACACACACACACATTTATAATTTATATATATATATATATATATGTGTGTATATATATATATATATATATATATATATATATATATATAGTATATATATATATATATATATATATATATATATACAGTATATATATAATATATATACAGTGTATATATATATATATATATATGTATATTTATATAAATATATATATTTATATATATATATATATATATATATATATATATATATATATATATATATATATATATATATACATATATATATATATTATAAATTATATATATTATATTTGTTTATAAATATATGTTTATAAATATATATATATATATATATATATGAATATATACATATACACGTTTATATACATATACATTTATAATCATGATTAAATTTGCTAGAAAGAGCTTAAAACATATTCATCTGGTAATACATATTCCTTAAAATGTAAGGCTGAGCATTTAATTTTCATCACATCGTTACAATTTACTAAATTCACCGACGATTTTTCAATCATCATTCAGTAAAAATTATCGATGAAAGTGTTCTGTTATAATACACAGAAACCTTCAAGCCATAAAGAGCAGAATAAAATAGCTAGAGTTACGGCATCAACATATCTTTTGAAGTGTCCCCTCAAAACAGAAAAACAAGGACGTCGTTTCCTTTGGCGCAAATATTCGATGCTTTCAAGGAAACTCGACACCATTCACTCCGTTATCCTTGATGGTTACGTCACAGCAACTAGTTTTCCAGCAAGGAGGGCGCCTTTAGCTGACTCAGTTTACGTTTCGTGATCGACGAAGTAACATCGCGATTATTGTCTTGTGACAACGGGAATCGATAGTTTGGGATATTTATTGTTACTTGAAGTGAAGGAAATAATTTTGCCCTGGTTTGACTTACGATAGTTTGTGGCGTGTTGTGATACTTGACGAAAGTAAATATTTGTGTTTGTTGAACTTAAGACTGAAGTCAATTTGAAGGGTGGGCTATTTGTCTTGGTAACTCTCCCAGACTCCGAAAAGGGTGAGTATCAAAGTTTTGACACATTAATTTTTGAGATTACGTGACTTTATTTCCGTAAACTATAATAGTTCATAGATTTGGTTAAGAAATGCTGTAGTTTTTGTTGTGATAGGCTCCAATGTTAATTTTTTGAGATTAGGTAAATTATTTCCGTAAATTGTAATAGTTCATATGTTTGGTTAAGAAATGCTGCAGTGCTTGTGATAGGCTCCATTATTTCTTGACCTAAGCTATTTCCATTGGATTGTTAAATCGTAACTTCAATTTAAAGTTTTCCTTGACACTTAGCTGTACATCGTGTTTTAAGATATCGATTTATTTGTAATATTTTTATCACTTAGCTATACGTATTTTGTGGTTTAAGCTTACTGCTATTTAGACAATACATCTGGTATTCTTAGTTTATAATGAATTTTGTTAACTTTTAGGTATAATTTAGCTTTAGACCTGGATATTTTTTCCTGTTATATAAGCTTATATGTATATTGTCCTACAAATTTAATATTTTTCAGGGTTCAGTGATGTATGGTAGGCTATATAGGTTAGGCTATATAGGTTAGGCTATATAGGTTAGGCTATATAGGTTAGGCTATATAGGTTAGGCTATATAGGTTAGGCTATATAGGTTAGGCTTTATAGGTTAGGCTTTATAGGTTAGGCTTTATAGGTTAGAATTTAATTTGCAATGAACCCTTGAAGTTATGTACTTGTTAAAATCTCTTGGCTTTCGGGTAGAGCCAGTTTTTAGATGACTATCTACCTTGTATCTTGTGATAGTAAGTTAGTATTTAAATCAATTGAGCAACTCCATATTCTGTTATAATAAAGTAAACTCAAAGTTTAGAATGTTGAAGTGAATTTCTGTGAATCCCGACTTTTGAAAGTTATATCTACAGTGTACCTTTTGAATGGTGAGTTTTTAACGTAATAAAGCAAACCCATTTAGTTTTATTTAATTTAAAGGTGTTAAAGAAGCATTTCTTTCAAATTTGAGTTAGATTCTTGTGAGGACAAGTTTCAAGACAGATAAATGGACTTCCTCCCTTAATTGAGGCTTCAACTTTCATACTTTATACAGTATATACATGTGGAGCAAACCCAATTACTGCTGTATTATAGACTTTACTTTTATTTTCAGATTTTCGTGAAATGTGAAATGTGTAAGAAGCACTTTGAAGCATACTATGTTTAAGGGAGATTGAAGTCAGAATTTTAATATCAGGATGAGTAGTCACCCAAAACTGGACTTCCCTTAAAAACCAGGTGAGGCTTAAAACCAACACAACCAATTTTGTACCTCCACCCCTACAGGGGCAGTACCCCTGTAGGGGTGGAGGGCCCTCAGACCCTGTTCCATAGGTCTTAGGACCTATGGAACAGGTGCATGGGAGGTTTAACTAATCTATTTTCTTTCAGGTATTAAGTGCACCAGTGTATTTTTTTAGATTTTAATATGCCTTAACTTAAGATTTCCTTTTCTAAGATTTAAAGTGTAACTGCGTAGACTTTATCTTTAAATAATTTTTAAAATTTGTTTTAAACAAGATTTATAGAACTTAATTTTTTGTAAAGTAAATTTACATTAAAAATTAACTTAGAATCTTGCTGTTTTAAGCAAATTTTTTTATACTATTTCCATTTAAAGTATGCTCATAAGATGGGATTTAACTTTTAAATATTTTGCGAGATTTAATTTAATATTTAAATTGTCTTGTCAACTTTGGGAAAAAGCCCAAAAGATGGTATAGAACTTTTAAGTTGTGCTTAAAGTTAATACTATTTAAATTGTCAAGTTTGGTAAAAAGTGGTAAACTAGTTAGTTCAGTAAGCTTTTAAATATTTCGTGTGCTTAACTGAATGTCATTCTGAATGTCATTCTGAATGTCATTCTGAATGTCATTCTGAATGTCATTCTGAATGTCATTCTGAATGTCATTCTGAATGTCATTCTGTCAGTTTCCAAAGTTTTAATTTAGTTTTACTTTGCTTGCTTTTGTCAATTCTCTTATTCTCTGCTTGAAAGAACTTTAAATTATTACTGCCATTTTTTGGTTATGCATAGCCTGAAATAGTTTTAATGCAAATTTTGATTTGTTTTTTTAGTTAAAATTGATTATATTTTCACCGTTCAAATTAACGTATCTTTCAATTTTGATAATTAACTTTAGTTTCCATGTTCATAGTTCAAAGTTCAAATTAACGTATCTTATAAATTTTATATTTTTTTATTTTTCAAATTGAACGTTATTATAGCTTTTATTTTCATGATTATAGCTTCTGTTTACATAGTTCAAATTAACTTTAAAGACTGATATTAAACTTTAAGTTGATTAGCTCAATTTACCGTAACTCAGCTGTGAATAACTGTATGCTTATGGTTTTGGTAAATATTTTCCAATAACACTATGAACAGGTTTCTATTTTCACTAAATACTGATTAGCAATGGATTTTATTAAATATAAAACTTTGATTAAACAGTTCTCTATAATCACTAGAATATAGAGTATATTCACCAATGTGGCTTTTTATAGATTTACATTAAAAAGTTTAGATTTTATATTTGAGGTTCATTTCTTTATGAATCTTGATTGTAAAATTATGAATGCAACTAATATCTGTTTTTACTTTACAGGATGTGTATTGGAACAGTTGATTGGAGTCATACAATAAGTTGCTCAGGAATTCTTGTGTTCGCTGTTACCACGCCACTCAGTTTTTGAATGAGGTGAGGATGGAATGTGGAGCCACTGAAATACTTGTTGTGCCAGAAGTTGTCCTGCGTTGATGGTTCAAACGTGCATTAAGTTGACACGCTTCAGTATATATTTTTTGAATGATTACATGTAAAGAACTTTTCTGCCTTCAGCTATAATAGCAATTTAAAGTTTTGTAAATACCAAAATGTAAAGTTTTTAAACTGTACCTAAACTGTTTTAAGGTCTACCTTAACAATGTAGAATTTTTGGATTAAGTTTTTACATGTGACTAAAGTGTTTTATCTTTGACACAATTCAAATCATGTGTAAAAGTATTTCCTTAAACCAGAATTCAAACCATATGTAAAACGTTTAAGTACAATAGTTTGGTAATATTGTTAAAATAGTTTGGTATTTTATAAAGATGAACCTTCTCAGCTTCTGGTATGATCTTAGTTTAATTCTGAATTATATAGTTTTGTTTTTGTCTAAATGAAATCCAGGTTTAAAGTTTTACCTTAAACTGAATTGTAATTATAAGTTACTTTATATTAGCTCCTGCTTAGAGCTAAGTGGTTTAAAATAAATTTCTAGTAGTGTCAGAACAGTTCCTGCTTAATACATCACTTAAACTTAATCTTCCATGCAACAGAAATAGAACATGTAAACTCTTCAGTAAATAACTTTGCTTCACCATTGATAGTTATCAGTTTTAAACTGAAAAGGCACTAAAGACCATTAACTCAAACGGTGCTAGAGATATTTTGCTCGTATAAAACTTAGTGTGAAGCTTAACTTTCATAGCCTATGACTTCAAACTCTGCCAAGAAGAGTATAAACTGAAAAGGCACTTAAGACCATTAACTTAAACGATCTAGCACCGTTTAAAATTTGAAGTGTGAAGCTTTAACTTTTATGGCCTATTGCCTTCAAACTCTGCCAAGAAGTGTATGGAATTATGGGGTATGGAATAACAATAATAAGTCCTTTGCTGGTTTTAAACAGTTGTTCTTGGATATAAGAACAAGCTATTGAATATACAGTGGAAATTAAGCTAAATTGAAAGATAGTTTACTGAGGTTTTAATAGTTACTGCAAATTTGACATTCTACAAATTAACATCGGTTACTAATGGGTGCTCGTCTAAAGATAACAGCTCAAAATATATGTAGTGAAGAAATGTTGCCTCCAGATTGAGATCGTTAAATGAAATGGTTAAATATGCTTTGCAGAGTACGTAACCAGTAAACTAGTGTTGCAATAGTCCATATTGTCTACTCAATTTAGGAGACTAGTTGAAGGGTTTGTTTAACGAATTAATCTATATCCTTTGGCTATGTACTTAAGCTAGAATTATAGTTTTTATACATTATGGAGCAAGAATTTAATACTTTTATATCCATTACGATAGAGTAGATTAAATATGTAAAGGATTTACTTTAATACAATACTGGAAGCATTAGTACAGAGCAGCAGTGAGAAATAGATTAATAGATGAAAGATTTAGTCAAGATACTGAAATTCTTGAAGAAAAACCAGACTTATTTATCAAGTCATGAATTAGAACAGTTTTTGCAAGGTAACTATGAACTACACTGAACCAAACTGGAACAAAAGTATGCCCTCCAGAAATAAACCCCGATGATTTTGAAGGTGGGGGTGGTGTCAGTGCCTACTTAATCTAGCTGCGAATTTTTTCTGAATTTTTTCATTTTATTTGTAGATATTTCTGTCGTTTGTGTGAGAGGC
This sequence comes from Macrobrachium rosenbergii, assembly GCF_040412425.1. Classification (NCBI taxonomy): domain Eukaryota; kingdom Metazoa; phylum Arthropoda; class Malacostraca; order Decapoda; family Palaemonidae; genus Macrobrachium; species Macrobrachium rosenbergii. Next base: position 38,255,933 of record NC_089747.1, on the reverse strand, counting down.
TTTTTTTGTAGTGACGTTTGAGAGTATTCTTCTGTTTGTAAGACTGACTGACTCATTTTCCCCGGTAAGAAGATTTGTCTGGTGCAAAAAAACAAATATCCAAGTTTCGATTACTGAGAGAGTCAGAACTCTTCAGACAACCTGCTTTTAAATCTTTCTTGGACGACTTGAATGGGTCATGATTAGGTAGGAGGTACTTCATTCTTGGACGACTTTCATGTCACAACTAAATAGCCGCTTTGTACCTGGACGACTTTGAATAGGTCACACTTAGACTTAAAGAACCTTGCGTTAGGGCGACTTGTGTATATTATGGACGATTTTTAGCTGCCTGGGAAGGAACTGATTCTGTACTGGTTTTGAAACGATGGTCTACGTTAAGTCGCTGCGACTTTCCCAGACTCTGCAAAGGCTCAGTTTCATTACTGTTATGTTACATATTTTATCGACGTTTTTAAGTTATTTCAGGACTGCTGTTAATATTTTCGTTTCCTATAATCGTAATTCATGAGTCTTATGTAATACGCAAATTTTTTTCTAGTATCTTGAACTAAGCTTTTTCAGTTTTATTTTATAACTTTAGTTCAAATAGACTTGATGATTAATGTTTTAATGCCAAATTTTCCCTTGAAATAGTGATATCACAAACTTATTGCCATTCGTGGACAACAATGATATTCCAGTATATTCAGTGAACCTTTAGCCACCAAATAGCACCACCCCTTATTCAGCTTTTCACTTCAAGGTTATCAAACTCTAATAGGACATAGGTAATTTATTTTTGTAAAACAAATTTAACATTTTTCTCAGAATCAGAAGGTTTCTGTCACTCCTAGGTTATCGAACTTTAATCCGTTATAGGTTGTTTATTTTTGTACTACAAATTTAACATTTTTTTCAGAATCAGAAGGTCTCTGACGGTCCAGCAAGATTTTCGTGAGATCTCAAGACCCACTTTACGAAGCGGACTATTCTTGAACTAAGAACTTTTCTCAAGCTAGACAAGAATGGACGTCTGCCCTACTCAGGTATTTGGGAAAATCCAAGTAATATATACAACTTTATTGTATTTCAACTAACCAGACCATCTTATTTTTGTCTTGTTCAATTTATTTAGTAAAGTCCAGGTGATATATACAACTTTATTGTATTATCAACTAACAAAAACAACTTTTTTTTTCACCTCCAAACCCCATAGTCCTGTTCCATACGTTCTAAGCCACGTAGGGGGTTGGTGGTGCCATCAGTTACACCTCACGTGGTGCACTGTAGGCATTACTTCAAGTTCATCGCTAATGAGTTTTTATATTAAGAAAATCGACATTTTTAGACGCTGTAGCGGCTGTACAGAAAACTCGATTGCGCCGAAGAACTTGTTTGAAGTAGGGGACTTTGAACGTAACAATTGTTTTTGCTTCGTAAGGTTGGAATTAAGTTGGCGTAAGCTTCTAAATATCTGGAGAGGTTAAAGTTAACATTGTTTTAATTAATTTCATATTTCGTAAGATTAATTTCCAAAGTTCAGCGGTAATTTAATTCATTTTCGTAACTGTACTTCTCAAATTAGCAGGGCGTTACCTTTGAAAAATGTTTTTAAGACAAATTCGCCGTTCTGGAAATGCATTGCTTTCAAAATTAAGATGGAATGTCCTTTGTCCTTTATATATATATATATATATATATATATATATATATATATATATATATATATATATATATATATATATATATATATATATATATAATATTATATATATCATATTTTATATATTTTTATATATATATATATAAGAAATTTTAGGCTTTATATATAATATATATATATATTATTTATATATATATTTATATTTATATTTATATTTATATTTATATTTATATTTATATTTATATTTATATTTATATTTATATTTATATTTATATTTATATTTATATTTATATTTATATTTATATTTATATTTATATTTATATTTATATTTATATTTATATTTATATTTATATTTATATTTATATATAATATATATATATATATATATATATATATATATATATATATATATATATATATATTTATATTTATATATATATATATATATTTATATATATATATATATTTATATATATATATATTTATATATATATATATATTTATATATATATATTTATTTATATATATATATATATATATTATATATATATATATATCCTATATATATATATATATATCCTGAATTTAGAGTGATCACATTTTGTCAATTTTTTTTTTTGACAAAGAAATTTTAGGCTTTAGTAGAATATTCGGTCATTAGTAGTAATAATAATAATAATAATAATAATAATAATAATAATAATAATAATAATAATAATAATAATAATAATAATAATAATAATCCCGAAACGAAACCATCAGATTTCACACTGCAAAAATGCAAATAAAAATGTATACCAATTGAAATTTAGTATGTCACGAAGAATACATAAACTCAGGGATATTTTACTTGTATTAACTGCCACTTATAAAACTCAGTATTCCAATCCCCCAGTTCCTGGGAATATGTGGAACGGAGAGATCTTATTCCCTTTGCGAGTCGGGAGGAATTCCCAGAGTGAGCAAATAGTTACTCTGAAAATTCCAGTGGGGCAGGCTTCAGCAAATTTAGATATATCTGTTGCCTTGCCGCCTGCAAGCATAAGAGAGCATGAGCCAACAGTGATGAAAGAGAGAGAGAGAGAGACAGACAGACAGACAGACAGACAGAACCGAGTAAGGAGAAAGGATGAAGAGACAGATAGATAGAACAGGAAATGTCTAGGAATAAAATTGAGAAGTTGAGAGAGAGAGAGAGTTGACAGAGAGAGACAGGGTAGACGGGAATAATTTTAGTCAAGGAAAGACAGCAGATAGGAAGGGGAGAGAGAGAGAGAGAGAGAGAGAATTTTCTGTCGTTCACTTGTAGAGATAGCGAGAGAGAGAGAGAGAGAGAGAGAGAGAGAGAGAGAGAGAGAGAGAGAGAGAGAGAGAGAGAGAATTCTTCTGTCATTCACTTGTAGAGAGAGAGAGAGAGAGAGAGAGAGAGAGAGAGAGAGAGAGAGAGAGAATTCTTCTGTCGTTTAATTTATTTGTAGAGAGAGAAAAGAGAGAGAGAGAGAATTTTCTGTCGTTCACTTGTAGGAGAGAGAGAGAGAGAGAGAGAGAGAGAGAGAGAGAGAATTCTTCTGTCATTCACTTGTAGGGAGAGAGAGAGAGAGAGAGAGAGAGAGAGAGAGAGAGAGAGAGAGATTCAGGGAGAGAGAGAGAGAGAGAGAGAGAATTCTTCTGTCATTCCACTTGTAGGGAGAGAGAGAGAGAGAGAGAGAATTCTTCTCTCATTCACTTGTAGGGAGAGAGAGAGAGAGAGAGAGAGAGAGAGAGAGAGAGAGAGAGAATTCCTCTGTAGTTCACTTGTATAGAGAGCGAGAGAGAGATAATTCTCCTGTCGCTTACTGTATTTGTAGAGAGAGAGAGAGAGAGAGAGAGAGAGAGAGAGAGAGAATTCTTCTGGTGTTCACTTTATTT
>NC_089747.1:38237380-38249880 GCF_040412425.1 Macrobrachium rosenbergii | reverse complement strand
GGAAGAATTGAAATTCGCATGTACGATTAGCTGATTGTTCCGGTGAAAAAAAATCATGGCCAGGTCTGAAATGAACTTAATTTCCATTCAATTACTTTCGTTGAAATGAGGTATTCAGCTCATTGGACAGAACTCTCTCTCTCTCTCTCTCTCTCTCTCTCTCTCTCTCTCTCTCTCTCTCTCTCTCTCTCTCTCCACGAGTCATGAGTTGGGTATCAAGGGGAGGCGTGACAGTTTATGTTCAAATGAAATAGAGAGAGAGAGAGAGAGAGAGAGATGAAAATTATCACATTCAATTAATGGGTGAGGGTCTTACGAAGCAATCTTATCCCTCATCTAAAGAACTATTCTCTCTCTCTCTCTCTCTCTCTCTCTCTCTCTCTCTCTCTCTCTCTCTCTCTCTCTCTCTCTCTCTCTCTCTCTCTCCTGCCTTACATCTCTTCTTCCGCTCGGTTATCTATGCCCCAAATCCCTATTTAATTCCTTCCGTAGCCCTTCCATATTGCAGAGCATCAAGGCATCATCTTCCTCATCTCCCAGAGTCTGTTGGTGAGATGCTTGACTGATGCTGAAAGATCAGCATCTTTCTGATCCATCTCCTCTCTTTTCAATTGAAGTCCCATTCAGGAGATGAAAGCTCTTTTGCTCCACGATAGGCCATTGTTTTTTGTCTCGTTTTTTTTTTAACAGTTTCCAGGTTTTTTTGGGGGGGTTGTTGGTTAATATTTTTAGCATTTTTTTTTTTATTTTTTACAGTTTTCAGCTTGTTTATTTTATTGCATTTTTTTCTGAGAGTTGGTTAATTTTTTTGTGCCTTTTTTACTACAGTTCCCAGATTGTTTGTTTTATTGCAATTTTTTCTGAGAGTTTGTTTGTTTTGTTGTAATTTTTTCTGAGAGTTAGTTCATTTTTTGTGCCTTTTCTACAGTTCCCAGATTGTTTGTTTTATTGCAATTTTTTCTGAGAGTTTGTTTGTTTTATTGCAATTTTTTCTGAGAGTTTGTTTGTTTTTTTGCAATTTTTTTCTGAGATTGTTTGTTTTATTGCAATTTTTTCTGAGAGTTTGTTTGTTTTATTGCAATTTTTTCTGAGAGTTTGTTTGTTTTATTGCAATTTTTTCTGAGAGTTAGTTCATTTTTTGTGCCTTTTTTACAGTTCCCAGATTGTTTGTTTTATTGCAGTATTTCCTGGTTGTTGGTTAATTTTTGTGCCTTTTTTTTTATAGTTTCCAGATTGTTTATTTTATTAGTTTTTTTGGTTGTTGGTTAATTATTTTCCTTCGTTTTTGTTAATTTTACAGTTCACAGATTGTTTATTTTATTACAGTTATTTTTTCTGGTTGGTGGTTAATTTTTTGTGCTTTATTTTTTTCAGTTTCCAGATTGTTTATTTTATTACTTTCTTTATTTTGGTTGTTGGTTAATTTTTTGGGCCTTTTTTTTTGTATTATTTTACAGTTTCCAGATTGTTTATTTTATTACAGTTTTTGTACTGGGTGTTATTTAATTTTTATGCCTTTTTTACAGTTCCCAGATTGTTTATTTTATTACAATTATATATATATATATATATATATATATATATATATATATATATATATATATATATATATATATATATATATATATATATATATATATATAATGCACTAGAGTCAGTTCCTAACAATAATGATGACGAATCTCGATCCCTTTGAACTTGACACATCCATCCAAGAAACGTAGAATCCCCATTTCCCCTCAGAAAATAACAACCTCCAGAACCGAAGTATGAAGTTGGCAGACACACCCACACACAGAATCAATCTCCATTCATTACATTTGACCCAGATTGAACATAGAGTCCCTGTCACACCCCATAGATCCTTCTAGTTTTTTTTTTTTTTTTTCTTTTTACTTTTGTATAATTGTCCAGTTCCCCCTTTCTCTTATGAAAAGACAACACAGTTCCCCTCTTTTCCCAGAAGTAAAACTCTCTCTCTCTCTCTCTCTCTCTCTCTCTCTCTCTCTCTCTCTCTCTCTCTCTCTCTCTGTCGCCTGAAATGTACAGCAGTTTTGCGTCATCGGCGACAGACAAGATACAGTTTATTTCTCTGCATGAAATTGGAGGGGAGAGACATGAATGCGTTTCGATTCACTTATATGTTTGTGTGCAAATCATGTTTTGGCTGTTTGTGTGTAAATCGTGTTTTGGCTGTTTGTTAGCAAGTCATGTTTTGGCTGTTTGCTAGTAAATCGTGTTTTGGCTGTTTGTGTGTAAATCGTGTTTTGGCTGTTTGTGTGTAAATCATGTTTTGGCTGTTTGTGTGTGAATCGTGTTTTGGCTGTTTGTTAGCAAGTCGTGTTTTGGCTGTTTGCTAGCAAGTCATGTTTTGGCTGTTTGCTAGTAAATCGTGTTTTGGCTGTTTGTGTGTAAATCGTGTTTTGGCTGTTTGTGTGTAAATTAAGGTTTGGCTGTTTGTGTGTAAATCATGTTTTGGCTGTTTGTGTGTAAGTCATGTTTTGGCTGTTTGTTAGTAAATCATGTTTTGGCTGTTGGCGTGTAAGTCATGTTTTGGCTGTTAGTGTGTAAGTTATGTTTTGGCTGTTTGTATGTAAATCATATTTTGGCTGTTTGTGAGGAAGTCATGTTTTGGCTGTTTGTTAGTAAATCGTGTTTTGGCTGTTTGTGTGCAAATCATGTTTTGGCTGTTTGTGTGTAAGTCATGTTTTGGCTGTTTGTTAGTAAATCGTGTTTTGGCTGTTTTGTTAATAAATCATGTTTTGTCTGTTTGTTAGTAAATCATGTTTTTTTTAGCTGTTTGTGTGTGTTTGTTAGTAAGTCATGTTTTGGCTGTTTGTTAGTAAGTCATATTTTAGCTGTTTGTGTGCAAATCATGTTTTGGCTCTTTGTTAGTAAATCATGTTTTGTCTGTTTGTTAGTAAATCATGTTTTGGCTGTTTGTGTGTAAGTCATGTTTTGGCTGTTTGTTAGTAAGTCATGTTTTGGCTGTTTGTTAGTAAGTCATGTTTTGGCTGTTTGTTAGTAAATCGTGTTTTGGCTGTTTGTGTGTAAACCATGTTTTGGTTTTAGAGCTCTTGGGGAGAAGAGAGGAGATAGATAGATAGAAATCTATTTATCTATTTATTAATTTATTCTTTTTTCCATTTTAATAAGTGGGATTTCTTCTTTCTGTATTTCTCTTTACTTCCTCTTACTTCTTCCTCATGAACACCTTAATACTCTTTGGAAGCTTCTTGAATTTCAAGTCAGTGGACCCTGTGGTGGGCTTGTTCCACATGAATAGGGTTCATCTACTGAATAATAATAATAATAATAATAATAATAATAATAATAATAATAATAATAATAATAATAATAATAATAATAATAATAATAGATACGTAGATAGATATAAAAGGTATAAAAGCATGTCAGTAAATCAATATATAAATAGATTAATAGATAAATAAATAAAGACGAAATGAAAGCCAGAGATATTACAATTGCTCGCTATTCATATCATAAGGAGACTTGTTCCTTGTATTTAAGAAAATACTACAATTACCATTACTTTCATATCAAGTCTGATGTCAAAGCTTAACAAAAGCAACGCAAGCATATTGTAATCCCGTGTAAAGTTTCGACATAGTTTTGTTTGATTTTTAATTTTCGAAAATCTGTATATTGAAAAAATTCCAGCTCGGGTAAAAAGATTAATATTTATAAAATATTGCGACTTGGAATAGGCGCCTCTTGACTTCTCGTCTAATTTACGAAAGAGATGGCACTAAATAAGCAAAATAAATGGGTTAGGTCATTCAGAAACATTTAGTTCAATACTCACTGGAACGTAAAAACAATATTGAGAGATGGAAAAAGCAATGTTAAACTTTTTTCTTCCAAGAGCATTTATCATTAATTATTTCAATGCATTTCTCAACAGACACAAAAGATGGAAAAATGTCAAACTTGTTGCTTCCGAGAGCATTTATCATTAAATATTTCAATACATTTCTCAACGGACACAAAAAAAGAAAAAATATAAAACCTTTTTCTTCCAAGATCGCTTATCATTCATTATTTCAGTGCATTTCTCAACAGAAACAAAAGGTGGAAAAATATAAAACTTGTTTCTTCCAAGATCATTTATCATTGATTATTTCAATGCATTTCTCAACAGACATAAAAGATGGAAAAATATCAAACTTGTTTCTTCCAAGAGCAAATATCATTTATTATTTCAATGCATTTCTCAACAGAAACAAAAGATGGAAAAATATCAAACTTGTTTCTTCCAAGAGCAAATATCATTAATTATTTTATTGCATTTCTCAACAGAAACAAAAGATGGAAAAATATCAAACTTGTTGCTTCCGAGAGCATTTATCATTAATTATTTCATTGCATGCTCAACAGCCACAAACAAAGAGAAAAAATATGAAAAATAAACTACAAAAAACTTTCCCACTCTCCTTTGGCAAGCCGTTGTAACTAATCCCCCAACCCACTTCACCACAGCAAGGATAAAACCAAGAAATTCTGTTCAAGGAAGAGGAAAACCGTTGCATAGCAGATAAGACGGAACTAAGGAGTGTGGCAAATTCTTTTTAGAATGGGAGTGAGGCTAAATGGCCTGAATAGAAAGCAGGAATTTAAATCTGGGAAGCAAAGTAAATTCTGCCTCAGAGGAGGGAATCTGTTTTGAAGGCACGAAGGGAGAATCCTAAATAAGGAGAATTAATTTGTCCACAGAGGAACAGGATTTGGGGAAGGTGTTCGTAGTCAGTGTCATTATGGGTTATACACAAGTGTTTTAGGAAAATCGTTGCCATTTAACGAAATCCCAATTTATATATATATATATATATATATATATATATATATATATATATATATATATATATATATATATATATATATATATATATATATATATATATATATATATTCTACACACTCCAGGACTGGCCTGGTCGATAAAATCAAACGTATCTGCACTTACAGAAGAGGCAAATGAGATCATTAAGAAACGCAGAAGGAGGGAAAGAATTCAAAATGCTAAGAATGTAAATGAGTATAAAAACGAGTGAAAAATAAGCATTGGTCTCTCGAGTTGGGTAATATCTCTTAATGAGGGATCAATATATATATATATATATATATATATATATATATATATATATATATATATATATATATATATATATATATATATATATATATATATATATATATATATATATATATATATATATATGTATATTATTATAATATATATATATATATATATATATATATATATATATATATATTGATTTCTGATTTTGAGAAAAGATGGCTGCTGAAGGAACTAATTAGTTTGCAAGAGGGATTTTCTTACGTGAATTAAATTTCTTACTGCGCTTAAATCTATTTGTTGGATGTTTAATATTTATTGTCGTCCATAATAATTCTTTTTAATAAATTAAAGATCCTCAGTCGTAAAATAACTTTTAAAAAAAGAGGAAATATGATAAAATAACTGTCGAAAAAACATTTTTTGCACCGTAATAAAAAAACTTAAGCTACACCCTATGCTGAATCGCAATAAAAAAAAAAACATTCAAAATTGTTGTGTAATTTAAAACATTACATCCATAACGCTCGCCGTTATTCGAGAGAGTTGGAATTATCGTAAATGCTTTCAGATAAATTGGGTATTTCAATCGAGTTCTGAAACACGTCGGTTTGTGAAATGAAAAACAAAACAAAAAAAAACATATATATATATATATATATATATATATATATATATATATATATATATATATATATATATATATATATATCACTGTACAACCTCAAAATTCGCATATCAATGTAAATTATGACCTGACTTGTCAAATATTTGATCACTGTAGCTTTTGCCTTTACTTTTAAATACTGAATTCTCTGCCTTCCTGCGGACAGAAAAATTGCTGGCAGAAAAAGTGCGGACGGAAAAAAGTGCAGACTGAAAAAAGTGCGGACAGAAAAAGTGCTGGCAGAAAAAGTGCGGACGGAAAAAAGTGCAGACAGAAAAAAGTGCAGACAGAAAAAAGTGCGGACAGAAAAAAGTGCGGACAGAAAAAAGTGCGGACAGAAAAAAGTGCAGACAGAAAAAAGTACAGAGAAAAAAGTGCGGACAGAAAAAAGTACGGACAGAGTAGAGCGCGGACGGACAGACAAAGCCGGCACAATAGTCTTCTTCTACAGAAAACTAAAAGCCAGCAGTGAGGCGAATGCCATCTGATTGGGGCTTGCTTGTTCTCATTATAATTATTATCACTATTATCAGCAGTAAAAAAAAAAAAAAAGCAGTGGCAGGCATTACAAGAACAGAATTCACTCGAGAGAAAAACGTAAACATTTGCAAGTTCTTGCAACACACTCATTATTCACGACCCCGCGTTTCCACGCTTTCATTAACCATTTCAGGCATAATTTCTCTATTTCCTTTTCCCCTTGGCGTTTACACACTGCCTTTTTACTCCATTAAAACGGGATTTACTGCTCCTTCGTGGAGCAGACGTCCACTTAACTCTTCTTGATGACTTGCTCAGTGCTAGTCTTGAAAAAGAAAACTCCAGGATTGTTTTTGTTTCTTCAAGAATTATGCAATGGAACAGCCTCCTCCCTACTAAGATGTCGTGAAACTGGAACTTCTTCTTCAGAAGTTCAAGCGAAGATTCAGCACATTACTACCCTAATGCGATTCTCCTCGCATTTTAATACGTTTTTATCTATTTATTAATTTATTTTTTTTAATAAGTGAGATCTCTTCTTTCTGTATTTTCCTTTACTTTCTCTTACTTCTTCCTAATGAACACCATAATATTCTTTGGAAGCTTGAATTTTAAGTCAGTGGCCCCTTTGGTGGGCTTGTTCCATATGAATAGGGTTCATCCTCTGAATAATAATATTCTTTGGAAGCTTGAATTTCAATTCAGTGACCCCTTTGGTGGGCTTGTGCCATATGAATAGGGTTCATCCTCTGAATAATAATAATAATAATAATAATAATAATAATAATAATAATAATAATAATAATAATAATATTCTTTGGAAGCTTGAATTTTAAGTCAGTTTTGGTGGGCTTGTCTTCAATAGTTCATCCTCTGAATAATAATAATAATAATAATAATAATAATAATAATAATAATAATAATAATAATAATAATAAACTTTGAAGCTTGAATTTCAAGTCAAATGGCTTTGGTGGGCTTGTCTCATATGAATCTTCTGAATAACTCTCTCTCTCTCTCTCTCTCTCTCTCTCTCTCTCTCTCTCTCTCTCTCTCTCTTGACTCTATCTATAAGGATTTTCAGACTCAGTATTATTATGCAGAAGATGAACCCTATTCATATGGAACAAGCCCACCAAACGGGCCATTGAACTGAAATTCAAGCTCCCAAAGAATATTAAGGTGTTCATTAGGAGGAAGTAAGAGAAGGTAAAGGGAAATAGAGAAAGAAGAGATCACTGATTAAAAATAGAAAAAAAATTAAATTAGCAAATAGATAAAAATGCAAGGAGAATTGCATTAGGGTAGTAATGCATTGAATCTTCGCTTGAACTTCTGAGGAAGTTCCGGTTGCGCTTGAACTTCTGAAGAAGTTCCCAATTGCACGACATCCCCAACAGGGAGGCTGTTCCACAGTTCAACGGTGTGAGGAGGAATAAAGGACCACATTTATTTGGGTCTACGCATATTTAACAAGAAAATTAACAGTAATCTAAACCCTTTTTTGCGTTTCATTCTGGTTAATTGCATTGCCAGGACAGAGTAAAAAAAAAATCTAGCATCCAAAATAACATTTACAAATAATTGCTTTCATTTACATTCTAATGAACACTTTTTTTTATTCAGTTTTTGTTGACTGTAAATAACATGGTTCTAAATTAGCTTTTTTGCTTTTTTGGTCTGTGATTAAATATTTGCAAATGATCAAGAGCCAAGGGAGAATTTTTCATCCATCTCTCGTGTTTCATTTTTCTTTTTCACAAATCTTTGATCATTAGTGTCTATTAAGCCTCCATCATATTTGAATCTAATTTCTTTCTCGTAAAGTAGATTAGGACCAGAGTTGCTAAAGGTTTGGTTGTAGACCATATTCTTTCTAATAATTACCTATTTTAATCTCTCACAAATATTCGTTTTATGTCTTCTGATTTGTATGTTGATAAAAAATCGAATTATTATACGCCTTTAAATATACTTTGAAAACCAGTATATTCTTCAGGTAATCCTTTATAGTGAATGTCTTGTGATTTGTATATTTATATCGAATCAAATGATTATACATTTTATATTATAGCTTATGTCATTCAATCATTTAGTCATATTAACATTCATATTCCACTTGGGAAAAATCATCTAAACAACTATTGGAATGGAATGGAATGGAATATAGAATTTAGGCCAGATGCCAAGCACTGCGACTATGAGGTCATTCAGTGCTGAAAGGTAAAATTGAGAGTAGAAGGCTTGAAAGGTGTGACGGGAGGAAAACCTCAAAGCAGTCGCACTGTGAAACAACTGTTTGGAGAGAGACTATGAATGGAGGTACAGTAAAAGGAATGAAAGGGGTCGCAGCTTGTGGCCGAAGGGACGCCGCAGAGAACCTTAAGTAACGCCTACAGTGCACCATGTGAGGTGCACTGACGGCACAGATGGGTACACTTTGAAAAGTACAACTGATATATTCATCGTAAAAGTGAGATTAATGTAGTTAGAAATATTCGCTTAGTAGAAAGACCCTTTCCGTGATTTTGCCTCTCAGTGGCGTCGTCTGGGGGCGCGCGAGCGAGTCTCTTTGCGTACGTGTGGATGGCCTGTTTGAATAAGTGGTTTGATTCTTTCGTTCCCCAGGGAACTCTTGTATAGTTCCCATAAGCATTATTTATTTATTATTATTATTATTATTATTATTATTATTATTATTATTATTATTATTATTATTATTATTATTCAGAAGATGAAACCTATTCATATGGAACAAGCCCACCAAAGGGGCCACTGACTTGAAATTGAGCTTCCAAAGATTATTATTATTATTATTATTATTATTATTATTATTATTATTATTCATTATTATTAGATGAAACCCCAAAAAACATGTCCATTTTGAATACAGTAGTTTTGGGAATTTTGCCCTCTTCATGATGAATGATATAAATAGCAATGAACAAATATAAATAAAAATAAGTGAATAAAAATAAATAATAATAAATACAATTAAATGAAAATAATTAAATAAAAATAAATAATGCTGTGATTCCCAGAAATTCATAAATGAAAATAAATAATAATAAATACAATTCAATGAAAATAATTAAATAAAAATAAAAATGGCTGCGATTCTCGGCCTCCGTCTTAATTTTACAGTATTTTCCAGCAGAGGGAAGCGAAGAGGAAACATCCTTCACCTGACTTATGGAGCTTGAACGGGAATATATATTGGCTTAGGAAGCGAGATAGGAACGGAGGAAGGTGATATATGGGGTTCAGTAGATAATTCTTCACGAAATTTGTACTGAGAAACTTTTGGGGGGCTAAGGATATATTCTGGAATATTTGATGGTGGATGGTTCTACTAGATAGTGTGATACGTGTATTCATTTGTATGTGTATATTATGTATGTGTGTATGTATATATATGTGTGTAGATATATATATATATGTAGATATATATATATATATATATATATATATATATATATATATATATATATATATATATATATATATATATATAAATATATATATATATATATATATATATATATATAAATATATATATATATATATATATATATATATATATATATATATATATATACAGTATATATACATATATACATATACATATACCAAACATGTGTAGCTACGTACACAACCACAAAATAGCAATAGCAATTATCCAGACAATTATAATAATTCCACGAAATCCGAGATTATTTGACGCAAATCTCAACAAACGAGGACCCATTGAACCTCCCGGTATCTCTTCCTCTATTCCAGTGACTAATAAACTCTCGGTCCTTAGCATAAATTATCCTAATTACTCGTTTTATGCAAACTGAAGCAATTTGCGAAACTAGCTCAAATGGATGAAGTCGAAAAAGGCGAATTTTCTTTCACCAGCCGATGTTTACTGTTCTTATTAAGAGGCATTTTCAGTGTCCCGGAAAAACTCCTTGGAAAGAGAGAGAGAGAGAGAGAGAGAGAGAGAGAGAGAGAGAGAGAGAGAGAGAGAGAGAGAGAGTTCCTAGATCAATGTTTACTGTTCTTCATAAGAGGCATTTTCAGTGTCCCAGAAAAACTCCTTAGAAAGAGAGAGAGAGAGAGAGAGAGAGAGAGAGAGAGAGAGAGAGAGAGAGAGAGAGAGAGAGAGAGAGAGAGATTCTTAAATGGGTGTCGTGTGGTCACAGGAATTAAAGTCTTTTCTCCGAACTTTAATTTTACGACTAAGTGTCATTTCTCCCTGATCCACAAACACATCATCTCCTCATTACAAACGACCAACTCAAGATTTATGTCTCGTAAGTTGGTGAAAGTAACTCATTCGTTTATTTTAAATCACATTTTCTTTGACCAAGGGTTTCTTACGATTTTTAGAAGTTTTTCTTCATAAATTTTTACCTTTGTTCCTCTTTATCATTTTTCTATTTTCATCTCTCTTTATTTTTTAATTTATTCTTTTTATTTTATGTAAAAATCTTGGCCAAGGGTTTCTCACGATTTTTAAAGTTTTTTTTTATAAATTTGTAATATTTTTCTTTTTTCAATTTTCCATTTTCATCTCTTTATTTTTGAATTTAATTTTTTTATTTTTTGTCAAAAATCTTGTTAGGTTGAATAATAATAATAATAATAATAATAATAATAATAATAATAATAATAATAATAATAATAATAATAATAATAATAATAATGATAGACTATTTCATAAACTGAATATAATATTTTCTGTTAATATCTCTGGTTTTACAAAGACAATTGTCAGATATATATATATATTTATATATATATATATATATATATATATAAGATATAATTATATAGTGATATAGTATTTATATATATAGATATATATATATATAGATATATTTATATATTATATATATATATATATATATATATATATATACATATTTATATTTGTCTTTCTGTTAACATATATATATATATATATATATATATATATATATATATATATATATATATATATATATATATATATAATATATATCATCAAATATATGCCCATAAAAACACCAAAATGTAGAAAATAAATGCTATATTTCAGAGACCAAACTGTCTCTCTCCTCAGGCAAATAATGAATGAGAAAGAGTTACAGAAAAGTGATATTTATACCAGATGGTCCATAGGTCAGCCGTTACGTCACTCCAGTTGACAATTTCTCTTTAATCTTCTCAATCGCTGGTTGGAGGAAGATTTTATCTATAATATCTGAGTCCCAGGCTCCTTTTCGAAGGTTCATCGTATTTATTTGTTTAATCAAGGCGATTCCACCAACTGAACCAACAGTTGCTGCTATGAATTATACGTGACAAATTCCGGTTTATTCTGTGATTATGGTTATTTATGTGGTTAAATATAGCTGAGCTATGTTGTCCGTACCTAACTGAACGTTTATGCAGTATTAGTCTCTGGGGGAGTGATTTGCCTGGTCACAGTCGAGGCAAGGGATTTCGTAAACTCCTGTGTCTTTGGGGACTGGCTTTTGTTGGATGTTAATCAGGGATTTGGCTAAGATATCTGGGTAGGTGAAAGCAAAAGGGTTGATGGAATTCTGTTTTAACAGAAAATATTTCACAGTCATATATATATATATATATATATATATATATATATATATATATATAT
Source organism: Macrobrachium rosenbergii (assembly GCF_040412425.1). Lineage (NCBI taxonomy): Eukaryota > Metazoa > Arthropoda > Malacostraca > Decapoda > Palaemonidae > Macrobrachium > Macrobrachium rosenbergii. The sequence continues at coordinate 38,237,985 of NC_089747.1, read as the reverse complement.
ATATATATATATATATATATATATATATATATATATAATCAGAAAAGATATCTTTTTATATAATTCACACAAAGTAATATATTTTCATATATGTTAAGGGAATTTTTATGATAATAAGTCCACCGTCCCGTGGGGTCGAACCAGCACTGGTTAGTGTGTCACTGTAGTCCTGATTCCTCGTCCGTCGCTGGTTCGACCTCACGGGACGGTGGACTTATTATCACCTAAAAATTCCCCTTCGGTAACATATATGAAAATATATTACTTCCGAGGTATGAATTGATATTAAAGGACGTTTGTAGCTTTCTGATTGTATATGAATCACTGTGACGTGATAAATAGTCATATATATATATATATATATATATATATATATATATATATATATATATATATATATATATATATATATATATATATATATATATATTTATGTATATATGTACACAAATATATACTGTGTGTATATATATATATATATATATATGTGTATATATATACATAAATATATAGATACATATACATAAATATATTTCATAGCTCATTTATGAGGTGGGTTTTGCAACAGCCTATTATATCAACGATTCGGATTTGGAAGTAATCGT
>NC_089747.1:38227380-38232380 GCF_040412425.1 Macrobrachium rosenbergii | reverse complement strand
TTGAGGGCGGAGGTCGATAGTGAAAGGTCAATGGTGGTACAAACCTGTATGACTGCAGGGAGAGTGCGATTTTTGGGGTAATGGGCAGGGAATGTGGATGTTGATTTTTTTTTCTGGTTGTATAAGTGTTTTTCTCTGCCTGAATGCCTGTTTTCTGTTTATATATATATATATATATATATATATATATAATATACACTCTCCCTGCAGTCATACAGGTTTGTTCCACCATTGACCTTCCACTATTGACCTCCGCCCTCAACCGAGGACCTTGGAACCAGCTGAATGAATCCATCTGTGCTCTGGAGATCACCAGAGAAGAAAATCATCCTCTCACTCTCTGTTTCTTGCAAAGGCAGAAGGCTTATGATTCCCAAGTCAATATTAGTCGTGTTCAGAAGGTAGGCAGACATGTAATTGGGTCAATATTAGGTGTGGTACGTCCAGGGGAAAAATACTGATGAGCTGTTTAGAGGAGAGAGAGAGAGAGAGAGAGAGAGAGAGAGAGATATAAGAGAGAGATAAAGGTTAATTCTAGAATATAATTTTGATATGTTTAGTGGAGTGTAGATGACATCTGTTTAGTGTGTGTGTGTGTGTGTAGAGAGAGAGTGAGAGAGAGAGAGAGAGAGAGAGAGAGAGAGAGAGAGAGAGAGAAAGTTGTAAGTCTTGAATACGATTTTGGTGATCCGTTGTTTGACAGAGAATGAGAGAGAGAGAGAGAGAGAGAGAGAGAGAGAGAGAGAGAGAGTTATCCGTTTAGAAACTGCACTGGACAATTAAAGTGATATGGATATAAGAGAGGGAAAAATACTGATGAACCATTTGAGAAGAGAGAGAGAGAGAGAGAGAGAGAGAGAGAGAGAGAGAGAGACGTATAATTCTAGAATATAATTTTGATATGTTTAGTGGAGTGCAGGTGGCATCTGTTGATGGAATGAGAGTGTGTGTCTGTGTGAGAGAGAGTGTTTGAGAAGGAGAGAGAGAGAGAGAGAGGTATAAGCCTAGAATATAATTTTGATATGTTTAGTGGAGTGTAGGTGGCATCTGTTGATGGAATGAGAGAGTGTGTCTGTGTGAGAGAGAGTGTTTGAGAAGGAAAGAGAGAGAGAGAGAAAGAGAGAGAGTTGCAAGTCTTGAATACGTTTCTGGTGAGAGAGACTAAAGTTGAATATGAGAGAGTATTAAGGAAAAACAAAGAGAGAGAGAGAGATAGAGAGAGAGAGAGAGAGATAGAGAGAGAGAGAGAGATGATAGAAAGTTGTAAGTCTTGAATACGATTTTGGTGAGAGAGAGACTAAAGTTGAATATGAAAGAGTATTAAGGACTGTTTGACAGAGAGAGAGAGAGAGAGAGAGAGAGAGAGAGAGAGAGAGAGAGAGAGAGAGAGAGAAAAGAGAGAGAGAGTTTTACGTTAAGAAACTGCACTAGTCAGTTAAAGTCGATATGAATATCAGGTGTTGTACATCTCTAGAAAAATACTAATGAGCTGTTTAGAGGAGAGAGAGAGAGAGAGAGAGAGAGAGAGAGAGAGAGAGAGAGAGAGAGAGAGAGATTAAAAGTGGATTTTGGTTTTCATTTGCATGAAATTTTCACATTCATTATTAGGTTATTATTATTATTATTATTATTATTATTATTATTATTATTATTATTATTATTATTATTAAATATTATTATTTTTGATGAAAATATTTTATGTTTTAAATCCGAATATATTTTTGATGAAAATATTTTATATACATTACTTGTGTATATGTATGTATGTATTATATATATATATATATATATATATATATATATATATATATATATATATATATATATTAATTCATATATATTAATTCAGCATCACATTAAATGCAGGGCAAATTCCTCTTCCATGAAGCTAATTGCCTGATAGCAACGAATAATATAACTCTCACCCAATTTAGACTTCCTCCGCGGAAACTGAGGAACAGTCCCATTCAAAATCGTGAAGCCCTTCGGAGAGCCACTGGCCACATGGTCCCCCGAAGCCTGCTAAGTGAGGCCCTTCTGCCAATGACTCATTCCCTAACAAAAGGGCATGACTAAGTGGAAGGCCTTTCGCTCCGTCCCGTCAAGTGATGATTGATTCTGGCGAAGGGAAATACAATTATTGAGAACTGGTGACAACTTTGAAGGAATGGGCGATTAAGTTTCGTGTCTTTTTGGCTGAATTCAGTTGGGACGAATTTGATGGAAAGGAAAGGCAAGGAATGCAGTGGAATAGAGTTTGTTTTGACATTGTCATTGTTCCTCTCTCTCTCTCTCTCTCTCTCTCTCTCTCTCTCTCTCTCTCTCTTTGAAATCAGATCCATGACCGCAAGGTATTTTTTCTCTTCACTCTCTCTGTGTCTCTAAAAGATCATATTTAAGACCCCATCTGTCATTCAGGCCCAGACCACTTTCTCTCTCTCTCTCTCTCTCTCTCTCTCTCTCTCTCTCTCTCTCTCTCTCTCTCTCTCTCTCTCTCTCACTGAAATCATATCCATGACCCCAAGGTATTTTTTTCTTTTCACTCTCTCTGTGTCTCTAAAAGATCATATTTAAGATCCCATGTGTCATTCAGGTCCAGCCCACCCCTCTCTCTCTCTCTCTCTCTCTCTCTCTCTCTCTCTCTCTCTCTCTCTCTCTCTCTCTCTCATAATCTTTATTTGTCTTTCGGTCCATTTCCTTCCTTCTCTCTAACTGAGATCAAACAGATCACGGTTGGAAAAAGGAATAAAATTCCAAGTTTAGAATTTCTGATTCCCTTGTCCACCATTATCTCTCTGGCTTCCAGTTTCCATTAGACCTACAAATGGAGTCTAAAAACTTTCCAGTTCTCTTTTTCCAAACGGCGGATTGTCCCATTCCATTCCCAAGTTTTGAATAATAGGCGGATCAAATCTAAGGGGATTTCTGTTTGTAAATTGAGCTCTATCCTGAAGTATTTCCTTCTAGATGCCCCACGAATACACACGAAATTCGTACCTTCTTCAGAAGGGACATGCATTCAGAGGCATTAAGTTCATCTCTCGCCCTCAGAAGCACTAAAGAGCCTGGGGGCTCTCTAAAGAGGCCCTGAGCTCCTTTCGTGTGCAAATGACCTTTGGGAAAGCCTCCTGCAGCCGTGAGCACCTGATGCCTTTGAGTGGGAAATGGTTTAGAGACTGCTTGCATGAATGCTTTGGAAGGCGCCGTGCATGCATGCATGCATGCGTTCGAAGGCATCCTGAGTGCCTGTGCTGAATCAGAATTATGTAGGTCTATATTTGATTGTTAAGTGGCTTCAGAGACGAGATGTAAACAAAGCTTCCTTCTTCTTCCTTCCTTGTGTTAGAGCAAAAGAAATTAGGTCCATATTTGATTGCTAAGTGGCTTCAGAGACAAAATGTAAACAATCAAAGCTTCTTCTTCCTTCCTTGTGTTAGAGCATAAGGAATCAGGTCCATATTTGATTGCTAAAGGCTTCAGAGACAAAATGTAAACAATCAAAGCTTCTTCTTCTTCCTTCCATGTGTTAGATAATACTCGTAGTCGAAGGGCATGCCTTGTTTGACTTGAATTCATGGAAATACACAAATAGAAATATGTTCGTATATTTAAACACACAATTCCTGATTTAACTTCATTATTGTCTTTGAAAGTAGGAATGGTGTAATGATGAGGATAAGAAGAAATTTGTTATATAAAAACGTACAAAAATAAGTTGAGACAGAAATTCAAGAAAATACACACTTTATCAAATACAAAGAGCAAACACTGATAAATGCTCTAGTGTATATATTTGCTTGCAAATGCTTTCTACACTTCTGTTATGTAGAAAAGCTTTAAAGCCTGTGATCCTGAGTAGGAAAAATGAAATGTTCATGCAAAAATCAAAAGCAAAACGGATTATAAGACTCAAACAATTGCTTGCTTTACAAGCAAATATCGAACCACCAGGCAGAAATAAACTTTGTGTATTTATGAAGTAGATTCTCTCGTAACCACACATTTTATAAAGATGACTGCCTAATTTTTCTGTGTCTCTCACAGAAGAGACGAATACTAATTTTGGAACATTAGGCTTGAGGGTTCTATTTATTCCTCACACCGTTGGACTGTGAAACAGCCTCCCTACAGGTGATGCAATGCATTGCTACCCTAATATTATTCTCCTTGTATTTTAATATTTTTTATCTATTTATTAATTTATTAATTATTTTTTCAATAAGGTAGATTTTCTCTTTCTGTATTTCCATTCACTTCCTCTTACTAGTTCCTAAATGACACCATAATATTCTTTGGAAGCTTCAATTTCAAGTCAGTGGCCCCTTTGGTGGAGTTGTTCCATATGGATAGGGTTCTTCATCTTCCGAAGAATAATAATAATAATAATAATAATAATAATAATAATAATAATAATAATAATAATAATAATAATAATAAATAAATAAATAAACGAAGAACTGTGTGGATATCTCAAGCTGCAAGCTCAAAACATAATATCTCTCCCCTCCACCTGACTTTGAACGAATTGCTCGATGGCAAATATTCCCTCAGTCAATATCGACGGTGCTCTCACGAAGTGGAGGAATTTGGCCTGAGTTGAAACGAAGTAGAGGAGGAAGTCTTGTTGATGAGAGAGAGAGAGAGAGAGAGAGAGAATCCTTACTACCAACCTAAATCTTTGTGGGAAAGCTTTCAGTGTGATATTTGTATAGGAAATAACAATATTTGTAGGATTACAATCGAGAGAGAGAGAGAGAGAGAGAGAGAGAGAGAGAGAGAGAGAGAGAGACAGACAGACAGACAGACAGACAGACAGACAGAGAGAGAGAGAGAGAGAGAGAGAGAGAGAGAGAGAGAAATTTACTATAACCCTGAATCTTGTTGGGTAAGCTTTCAATAGGATACTTATATATATTTATGCATAGGGAATAACAAAATTTGTATACAAGCGAGAGAGAGAGAGAGAGAGAGAGAGAGAGAGAGAGAGAGAGAGAGAGAGA
>NC_089747.1:38219880-38222380 GCF_040412425.1 Macrobrachium rosenbergii | reverse complement strand
ATTTAGAGGGTGGAATTCATTCGCGAGGACTAATTACGAGGGCGTAATAGGGTTGGAAGGATTTTCTGATTAGTAATGAAGACGGAATACCGGGCCAGTGCACTCGTTTCTTGGGAGGGGTGTTGTACACTGATTCAGTGACCAATTATTATTATTATTATTATTATTATTACTCAGATGAACACTGTTCAAATGGAGCAAGCCCACCAAAGGGGCCACTGACTTGAAATTCAACCTTCCAAAGAATATTATTATTATTATTATTGAATATTATTATTATTAGCTGCATTTATTTTATTATTTTTATTTTTATTACGTTATTATTATTATTATTATTATTATTCAGGGGATGAACACTGTTCTGCTTCTTTGGAACAAGCCCACCAAAGGGCCACTGGCTTGAGATTCAAGCTTCCAAATATTATTATTATTATTATTATTATTATTATGGATTATTATTATTATTATTATTGCAGTCATTATTATTATTATATTATTCAGGAGATGAGCCAACCTATTCATATGAAACAAGCCCACCCGTTGCGTGATGTCCACTGACTTGAAATTCAAGCTTACAAAGAATATTATTATTATTATTATTATTATTATTATTCGGGGCATTATTATTATTATTATTATTATTATTATTATTATTCAGTGGATGAACCCCTGCGTATTCATATGGAACAAGCCCACCAGACGTCGAGGGCCACTGACTTGAAATTCAAGCTTCCAAGAATATTGAGGTGTTCATTAGAAAGAAGTAACAGAATGCAAAGTGAAGTACAGAAAAATAAAGAGATCAATTATTAAAAAAGAAAAATAACTTTACAAATTAATAAACAGATCGATAAAAATGCAAGTATATTTATTATTAAAATGCAAGGAGAATTGTATTTCAGTAATAATGCGTATTCAAATCAGTGACGCAAAAATAACAAGAAAACAATGCCCCAGTTTCTTCGAGACAATCCCCGACTTTCGACAGAAAGAGCATAATCATCATACCGCAAAATAGATCTATCTTTAGGTGATGTCTCGGTATAATCACGTAACGGCAGGCCAATGAAACGCTGGAATGAATAAAATAAAAAAAGATCTGTCAGGCTCGAGCTTCGCTGCAAAATTGGTATGTTTGATGACTGGAGATCCATGGATGATCAAAATTCCAATCTGCAGCCCTCTCTACCTCAATACTGAGAATTTTAAGATCTGAGGGCGGAACAGAAAAAGAACGGACAGAATAAAAAGTGCGGAATCAGAAAAACTTTTCCCCATGAAATGACAAATATAGACAGAAAAAGTGCGGACAGAAAAACGTCCGCAATAAGGAAAATAGAAAAAGACAGAAAAATGAGCTGGACAGAAAAATTCAATTGAACAGAAAAGAGTGTCTGCGGACAGAATAAGATTATTATTATTCAGGAGAGAAAAACACTGTTCGTATGGAACAAGCCCAAAAAGTGGCGGAGATTCAGAAAAATTATTATTATTATTATTATTATTATTCAGTGGATGAAACAGAATAAAACAAGCCCACGGAGAGAAAAAGTGCCAAGAAAAATTATTATTATTATTATTAAAATTATTCAGTGGATGAAACAGAAAAACAAGCGGAGAAAAATGAATATTGAGGTGTTCAGAAAAAAGTAACAGAATATAAAGGAAATACAGAAAATAAAGAGATCACTTATTAAAAAGAAAAATAACTGTGCGGACATAAAAATGCAAGTATATTATTAAAATGCAAGGACAGAAAAATGAGCGGATTCAAAAGTGACGCAAAATAACAAGTGCGGACAGAAAAAGAGCGGACAGAAAAAGTGCGGACAGAAAAAGTGCGGACAGAAAAAGAGCGGACAGAAAAAAATAAAATAAAAAATATTGAGGCTAGAGGACAGAAAAAGGTTTGATGATTGGACTGGATGAAAAAGTGCCCTCTAGCCTCAATAGTTTTCGGACAGAAAAAGTGGGACAGAAAAAGTGCGGACAGAAAAAGTGCGGACAGAAAAAGTGTGGACAGAAAAAGAGCGGACAGAAAAAGTGCCGACAGAAAAAGAGCGGACAGAAAAAGTGCCGACAGAAAAAGAGCGGACAGAAAAAGTGCGGACAGAAAAAGAGCGGAGAGAAAAAGTGCTGACAGAAAAGAGTGGACAAAAAAAAAAGAGCGGAGAGAAAAAGAGTGCAGAAAAAGTGCTGAAAAAGAGCGGACAGAAAAAGTGCAGACAGAAAAAGTGGGACAGAAAAAGAGCGGAGAGAAAAAGAGCGTACAGAAAAAGTGCCGACAGAAAAAGAGTGGACAGAAAAAAGTGCTGACAGAAAAAAGAGCGGAAAGGAAAGGGACAGAAAAAAGTGCTGACAGAAAAAGTGCGGAAAAAAAAAAAAGTGCGGACAGAAAAAGAGCGGAAAGAAAAACAGAAAAAGTGCTGACAGAAAAAAAGTGCGGACAGAAAAGAGCGGACAGAAAAAGTGCGGACAGAAAAAAGAGCGGAAAGGAAAG
>NC_089747.1:38212380-38214880 GCF_040412425.1 Macrobrachium rosenbergii | reverse complement strand
GTTTTTTTTTACGTTTTTATTTACAAGAGAGATAATTGGCAATAAAGAAGTATTCTCTGTGCAAGAGGGAAGGGGGACGTAAAATCTTCTGTTGTATTAGAAATAATCGACACACAATCACGCGTGACCCAGGAATAACTTTCTGACTCGCGTCAGGATCGAACCCAGGTCTTTCGGTTGAAAGAGAAATGACTGGGTTTAGATGTATAGCGGAGGTTTGGAATGAAACACGCACTGATTATTATTATTATTATTATTATTATTATTATTATTATTATTATTATTATTATTATTATTATTATTATTCAGAAGATAAACCCTATTCATATGGAACAAGCCCACCAAAGGGGCCACTGGCTTGAAATTCGAGCTTCCAATTAATATATTATAATTGTTTTTATTATTATTATTATATTATTATTATTATTATTATTATTATTATTATTATTATTATGGACCAAGCCCATCCTTTTCTCGAATGGATTCCAGACATCCTTTCTTCGAATGGATTCCAGACACTGATATCCTTTTCTGGAATGGATTCCAGACACTGATATCCTTTTCTGGAATGGATTCCAGACACTGATATCCTTTCTGGAATGGATCCAGACACTGATATCCTTTCTGGAATGGATTCCAGACACTGATATCCTTTTCTGGAATGGATTCCAGACACTGATATCCTTTTCTGGAATGGATTCCAGACACTGATATCCTTTCTGGAATGGATTCCAGACACTGATATCCTTTCTGGAATGGATTCCAGACACTGATATCCTTTTCTCGAATGGATTCCAGACACTGATATCGTGTTCTCGAGTGGATTCCAGATACTGATATCCTTTCTGGAATGGATTCCAGACGCTGATATCCTTTTCTCGAATGGATTCCAGACACTGATATCCTTTTCTCGAATGGATTCCAGACACTGATATCGTGTTCTCGAATGGATTTCAGACACTGATATCCTTTCTGGAATGGATTCCAGACGCTGATATCCTTTTCTCGAATGGATTCCAGACGCTGATATCCTTTTCTGGAATGGATTCCAGACGCTGATATCCTTTTCTCGAATGGATTCCAGAGATTGATATCCTTTTCCGGAGTGGATTCCAGACGCTGATATCCTTTTCTGGAATGGATTCCAAACACTGATATCCTGTTCTGGAATGGATTCCAGACACTGATATCCTTTTCTGGAATGGATTCCAGCCACTGATATCCTTTTCTGGAATGATCTGGGCACAAAAAGAGATTCCTCTGGAAAGAATGACGTTCCAGATAAGAGTCAACTGGAACGAGATTACCACAGGAAGCGTCCATCCTCCTGGAAGGAATTACTTGAATAGAGAGAGAGAGAGAGAGAGAGAGAGAGAGAGAGAGAGAGAGAGTATACAGTAGATAGCGAACCGGGAGGAGGCAATGAATAATACCTCAATTGGAGGAGAACTTGAGGAAAGTAGGAGGAATGGTAAAGCGAGAGAGAGAGAGAGAGAGAGAGAGAGAGAGAGAGAGAGAGAGAGAGAGAGAGAGAGAGAGCCGGGCGGAAGCATGAATAATTTCTCAATTGGAGGGGGGACGTGAGGAGGAGAGAGGAGAGAGTGAGGAAAGTAGAAAGTGAGGAAAGTAGGAGGGATGGTAATCGACTCCCATTTCTCACTTGAAAGGCATCTGAGCGATTGAGATATGACGTAAAAGAACGGAGATGAGAAAGAGAAGCGGATGATTTGGGGGGGGAATGTAAGATACTGAAACGAAATATCTTGAAATATCTTTCACGGTGATTGCTGCGTATCTTTATTTATATCTTCCTTTCTAAAGGTTGTCAGTACATTTGTCAAGATACTTACTTGTCTTTTAATGAACTTCTGTAGTACGGTTTTGTAAGAATTTTGTATATTTTTTTTTATTTGTATGCCGAACTTTAAATATGGAAATGATGAAGTTTCGTAATATGGTTTTGTAATCATTCTGATTTTTTTTTTTTTTTTTAGAAAGATGCCGAACTTGAAATTTGGAAATGATGAAGTTTTATAATATGGTTGTGTAATAATTTTCTTTTCTAGAAAGATTTTTTTTTTTTTTTTTTATGGTTTTGTAATAATATTTTTTTCTTAGAAAGATGCCGAACTTAAAATTTGGAAATGATGAACTTTTATAATATGGTTTTGTAATAATTGTTTTTTCTAGAAAGATGCCGAACTTAAAATTTAGAATAATGAACTTTTGTAATACGGTTTTGTAATCATTTTGAATTTTTTTCAGAAAGGCCCCTTAGTTCAATGGGTGTCGTATATTGAAAGCTTATTGTAATTTCTTCAATGTAATTATGACTGTTATATTTTCTGTATCTTTATTTATTGTTATTTTTTTTTATTCCGCCTTCGGTTTTTTGTAGGGGGTGGGCCCTATTTAATATTAAGATAACTACCATTTCATATCTGGTTGATTATACTTATCTGTTATCTCTTTGTGTTTCTTTCTCTTTATTTTTATTATT
>NC_089747.1:38197380-38207380 GCF_040412425.1 Macrobrachium rosenbergii | reverse complement strand
CTCTCTCTCTCTCTCTCTCTCTCTAGAATTCTCTCTCTCTCTCTCTCTCTCTCTCTTGCTTCTAAAATTCGATTCCTCTCTCTCTCTCTCTCTCTCTCTCTCTCTCTCTCTCTCTCTCTCTCTCTCTCTCTCTCTCTCTCTCTCTCTCTCTCTCTCTCTCTCTCTCTCTCTCTCTCTCTCTTGCTTCTAGAATTCGATCCTCTCTCTCTCTCTCTCTCTCTCTCTCTCTCTCTCTCTTGCTTTTAAAATTCGATCCTCTCTCTCTCTCTCTCTCTCTCTCTCTCTCTCTCTCTCTCTCTCTCTCTCTCTCTCTAGCTACTATGGTCATTACTGGAATCCCATTTTTCTATGAATATAAATAGGTACTTATCTGCTATTTTCTTTTTTCTGCTCAGATGCTGTTTTTTAAATTCCTTCTGGAATGTGGGAACACAAACGTGAAGTCATAATTGTCATAAAAAAAATTTAGATAATGTACTTTTTCTTTACCATCCAATATCTATATTCTTTGTTTTCTCGACAGACTGTTCATATATATATATATATATATATATATATATATATATATATATATATATATATATATATATATATATATATATAGATATATATATATGTGTGTGTGTGTGCATGTATGTATGTATGTATGTATGTATATGTATGTATGTATGTATGTATGTATGTATATTATTCAGAAGATAAAACCTATCCATATGAAACAAGAAGCCCACCAATTAATATATTAACAAATCGATAAAAAAGTATTAAAATGCAAGGAAAAGAGTATGTATATATGTGTATATATATATACATACATATATGTATGCATATGTATGTATACTCAGTTAATTCATTCCTCACGCGCCATAGAAGAATGACAAAATAACTCTAAGCATAACTCCTTTGGCCAACTTAATACATACTGACTCAACGAAGTAATAAACATCAATACAACAATTTAGGCATTTATCTATTTTTAGACTCTATCACATATGACTGAATGTAATTTTCTATAATTATATCGAGACTGAACTTTCTACCCAAAAAGTAACACGGTTCGACAAAGAAGATTCTTAATGGGTAGCCATTGATCCAGATAGGATCCATAATTACTGCAATTATTGTTATCAGAGGCGAAATCATATTACGCTTCACATAAAAGGGGAATGGCGTTTGGGTGACTTTGTCGAGTCTCGCTCGTGAAAACAAGTTGATTATGTATCTTCAGTCATTAGAGGACATTAACACGCTGATGTTTGACCCCCATAGGCCTCTGATGTTTTGCTTTGATGGACAAATTCCATGTAAATTTAATGGGTAGGGAGAGAGAGAGAGAGAGAGAGAGAGAGAGAGAGAGAGAGAGAGAGAGAGAGAGTCATCACTTAGTGTCTCTGTGATCTGTAGAGTTTGTTAAATTACAAAGTACACCGAGAGTTTGAGAGAGTATAATTAATATGTACGAAACAGTTGTTAAATTATATAGGAGAGAGAGAGAGAGAGAGAGAGAGAGAGAGAGAGAGAGAGATCACTTAGTGTCTCTGTGATCTGTAGAGTTTGTTAAATTTCACAGAGAGAGAGAGAGAGAGAGAGAGAGAGAGAGAGAGAGAGAGAGAGAGAGTATCACTTAATGTGTTCGAAACAGTTGTTGAATTATAAAGTAGAGAGAGAGAGAGAGAGAGAGAGAGAGAGAGAGAGAGAGAGAGAGAGAGAGAGAGAGAGTCATCACTTACTAACTTTGTGATCTGTAGAGTTTGTTAAATTTCAAAATACAGAGAGAGAGAGAGAGAGAGAGAGAGAGAGAGAGAGAGAGAGAGAGAGAGCGTATCACTTAATGTGTTTGCGATCTAAAAAGTTGTTAAATTATGCAGAAGAGAGAGAGAGAGAGAGAGAGTATCACTTAAAGTGTTTGTGATCTAAAAAGTTGTTAAATTATAAGAGGAGAGAGAGAGAGAGAGAGAGAGAGAGAGAGAGAGAGAGAGAGAGAGAGAGAGAGAGAATGTGTTCCCCTACAGTGCAACACGTGAGGCGCACTGAAGAGGAGAGTGAGAAAGGAAAAAAAGAAAAAAAGACACTAAAAGTACTCACCATTTTTTGAGAAAAATACCTAAACGACAAAGGCTTAGAGAGCTGGCCGTTGCAAACGGGAATGGGAATGGGAATTGTAGAAAACTCTGCACTAAACTTTCCAATAGACTCGAATCAAACCGGGAATTCCCAATCTGGCTGACTGCCCCAGGGTGTTTTGGGGGGAGAGAGAGAGAGAGAGAGAGAGAGAGAGATTAAGCCTGACCATGTTTTGTTTTTGAAATTTCATTGTTTGAAATATGAAAGAAAGAGAGAGAGATGAGAATTCACGATTCTGTTTTGCTTTGAAATTCGAGTATTTGAAATATGAGAGAGAGAGAGAGAGAGAGAGAGAGAGAGAGAGAGAGAGAGAGAGAGAGAGAGAGAGGTACACAGTAAATAAGTACTGAATAATCAATAAATATAAATATTCTCACTCTTTCCCTATTAATGTCACATTATATTCCTACTTTATCACAGACTAAGAGAGAGAGATAGAGGGAGAGAGAGAAAGAGGATGGGGTTGCTAGCCCCATGCCCCGAAGCTTACATTCCAGTGACCCTAGTAGTTGTGACGCCAAATCACTTCACTGCATATAACCTACTTGCATTAATTGATGGTACCCATCCAAAGACTGTCCACACTGACTGTTGTCAGTACGAGAGGAGCTTTTGATTGGTTGGGACCTTAGAAGCTTTCTCTCTCTCTCTCTCTCTCTCTCTCTCTCTCTCTCTCTCATGGGAGTAAAAATGGTTTAAAGTAATCAGTTCAAACTCTCTCTCTCTCTCTCTCTCTCTCTCTCTCTCTCTCTCTCTCTCTCTCTCTCTCTCTCTCATGGGAGTAAAAATTTTTTTAATCAGTTAATATCTCTCTCTCTCTCTCTCTCTCTCATGGGAGTAAAAATTTTTTTAATCAGTTAATATCTCTCTCTCTCTCTCTCTCTCTCTCTCTCTCTCTCTCTCTCTCTCTCTCTCTCTCTCTCTCTCAGGAGTAAAAATTTTAAAGCAATCAGTTAATATCTCTCTCTCTCTCTCTCTCTCTCTCTCTCTCTCTCTCTCTCTCTCTCTCTCTCTCTCTCTCTCTCTCTCTCTCGTTAATACTTTTCACTGCAACTTCCGCTGACCCGCGACACTTCAGTTCCGGTTGAAAAGTTTTGGGTTTGGAGTTTGTAACCTCTCTCTCTCTCTCTCTCTCTCTCTCTCTCTCTCTCTCTCTCTCTTCTTCTTATTCTTCTTCTTCTTATTCCCGGACCCTAGTTAATGCCGCGGTGTGTGCGCTAATCCCCTGGAAAGTTCGCAAGTTTTTGTTCCTCCCGTTTTTCTTGGAAGCCGACACCCTTTATCTCAACTTTACCTCCTCCTCCTCCTCCTCCTCCTCCTCCTCCTCCTCCTCCTCCTCCTCCTCCTCCTCCTCCTCCTCCTCCTCCTCCTCTTCTTCTTCTTGTATGCTTCGTTGGAGAATGCTGATAAAGGGAAAACTATGTTTTTATGGAGATCCTGAATAAAATCTTTGGTTTCTTTTGCGGATTTTGAATATTTTTTTCTTTTTGGAGGTTGGGACACTCTTATTATTATTATTATTATTATTATTATTATTATTATTATTATTATTATTATTATTATTATTATTATTATTATTATTATTATTATTATCAAAAACTACTCATACAGTTATGTATAGGTACAAATGTATTTAGAAATGAATCTCTACAGAAGAGAGCTTTCGGGAATCTGTTCGAAGTGGGAATCGAACAGATTCCCGAAAGCTCTCTTCTGCACAGATTTATTTCTAGATATATTTGCACCCATACATTATTATTATTATTATTATTATTATTATTATTATTATTATCATTATTATTATTATTATTATTATTATGATTAATAATAATGATGATTAATAATGTTGTTGTTGTTGTTGATAAGACATTCACAGTCTGTTGTTAATAACACAGTTCACTAATAATTGTGAAAATTATTAGTTTGTGTAATAACACAGTTTATTATTATAATTGTGGAATATTATTATTATTATTATTATTATTATTATTATTATTATTATTATTATTATTATTATTATTAACCCTGTTCATGTGGAACAAGCCCACCAAAGAGGCCATTGACTCGAAATTCAAGCTTTCAGAGACATAGTGTTCATTAGAAAGAATTAACAAGAGGCACAGGGAAAATAAAAAATAAAAAAAAATTAATGAATAAACTGATAAAAAATAAAAAAATAAAAAAATTAATGAATAAACTGATAAAAATGTAAGTAAATTGTTAAAATACAAGACGAACTGTATTAGGGTAATAATTGAACAATATCCCCAGAGACGCCATTCCAGTGTTCCACTGTCCAGCAGTGTAAGGTTTTAAGATTTGCAATGCGCTCAGCAATTTTGCTCTCAAAATCGCGGGAGAGAGAGAGAGAGAGAGAGAGAGAGAGAGAGAGAGAGAGAGAGAGAGAAATGCATCTTATTTTACTCTCAGAATCGCGAGAGAGAGAAAGAGAGAGAGAGAGAGAGAGAGAGAGAGAGGCATCTTATTTTACTCTCAAAATCGCGAGAGAGAGAGAGAGAGAGAGAGAGAGAGAGAGAGAGAGAGAAATGCATCTTATTTTACTCTCAAAATCACGAGAGAGAGAGAGAGAGAGAGAGAGAGAGAGAGAGAGAGAGAGAGAGAGAGGCATCTTATTTTACTCTCAAAATCGCGAGAGAGAGAGAGAGAGAGAGAGAGAGAGAGAGAGAGAGAGAGAGAGAGAGAGAGGCATCTTATTTTACTCTCAAAATCATCTTATTTTGCTCTCAAAATCGCAAAAGAGAGAGAGAGAGAGAGAGAGAGAGAGAGAGAGAGAGAGAGAGAGAGAGAGAGAGGCATCTTATTTTACTCCCAAAACCACAAGAGAGAGAGACAGAGAGACAGAGAGACAGAGAGACAGAGAGACAGAGAGAGAGAAAGAGAGCTTATTTTACTCTCAAAATACAAGAACGAGCACTAAAGAGATAGAGAGAGAGAGAGAGAGAAAATATACCTCATTTTACTGGAGAGAGAGAGAGAGAAAATAACCCTCGAAAAAGCTTCTTCAATAAAATATGGATCCTACGTGTGCAAGAATGTTTGGGTCGGTGCGAGGGGCAGGGGGGTCTGCGATAATATCTTCCCGCATCATTACCCATCTGGAGAATGCAAGTCGTGATGATATCACTCCCACAAGAAAGAGATTTCCAGCGTGGGAAGAAAGGAGGCCCACAGTGCAAGGGGAGATTTTTTTGGTAGGGGGTGGAACTTATCACTCCAGCAGTTGGTGGATTTGATCTTTATTTTTGGATTCTTTGGCTCAGTATAAATATTTACTGGGTTTTATCTTGATTTTCTGATTCTTTGGTTCAGTATAAATATTTTCTGGGTTTGATCTTGATTTTCTGATTCTTTGGCTCAGTATAAATATTTTCTGGGTTTGATCTTGATTTTCTGATTCTTTGGTTCAGTATAAATATTTTCTGGGTTTTATCTTGATTTTCTGATTCATTGGTTTAATATAAATATTTGCTTCAGGCTGAGTATAAGGTCCAATGATCCAGTGAGGTTTTTTGGTAGGTGGTGGAACTTATCATTCCAGCAGTTGCTGGATTTGATCTTTATTTTTTATTCTTCAGTTCAATATAAATATTTTCTGGGTTTTATCTTGATTTTATGATTCTTTGGTTCAATATAAATATTTTCTGGGTTTGATCTTGATTTTCTGATTCTTTGGTTCAATATAAATATTTTCTGGTTTTTATGATTTTCTTTCTTTGGTTCAATTTTTTTCTGATTTTGTCTTGATTGTCTCATTCTTTAGTTCAATATAAATATTTTCTGGGTTTTATCTTGATTTTATGATTCTTTGGTTCAATATAAATATTTTCTGGGTTTGATCTTGATTTTCTGATTCTTTTGTTCAATATAAATATTTTCTGGGTTTGATCTTGATTTTCTGATTCTTTAGTTCAATATAAATATTCATTTCAGGCTGAGTTTAAATTCCAATGACCCAGCGAACTTTTTAGGTAGTTGCTGGAACTTATCATCCCAGCAGTTGCTGGATTTGATCTTCATTTTCTGATTCTTTGGTTTAATATAAAACTTTTCTTTAGGCGGAGTGTAATTATCATTAGTAGGTTCTACTAATTGTTTATTCCTCACACCGTTGGACTGTGGAACAGCCTCCCTACAGAGGAAGTCGTGCAGTTGGAACTTCTTCAGAAGTTCAAGCAAAGATGCGATGCCATTCCCTTGCATTTTAATAACTTATTCCAATTTTTATCTGATATATATATATATATATATATATATATATATATATAGAGAGAGAGAGAGAGAGAGAGAGAGAGAGAGAGAGAGAGAGAGAAAAGCATCTTATTTTGCTCTCAAAATCGCGAAAGAGAGAGAGAGAGAGAGAGAAAGGCATCTTATTTTACTCTCGAAACCACAAGAGAGAGAGAGAGAGAGAGAGAGAGAGAGAGAGAGAGAGAGAGAGAGCTTATTTTACTCTCAAAATGGGAACGAGCAATAAAGAGATAGACTATTTTACAGAGAGAGAGAGAGAGAGAGAGAGAGAGAGAGAGAGAGAGAGAGAGAAAAAACAGACTGTTATGGGACATGGAGCAGGCGTCACGAGAATGAATATAATAAAAGATAATAGGTAAAGAAAAAACTAAAAATAAAATCAAAAGGTGCTGGAAATTATTCAGTAAATCGAGGCCAATATCTCCTACAGAGAGAGAGAGAGAGAGAGAGAGAGAGAGAGAGAGAGAGAGAGAGAGAGAGAACATCATCCATTTCAACTTTATTCTATTCTTATGTATATTAGAGGAAGAGATAGTGAATATGAAAGAAAAGGAAGAATTGAAAAATATGTATATATATATATATATATATATATATTATATATATAGATATATAATTAAAAATTGATAAAAAATAAAATGCTAATGTAATGTAACACTGAAAACAAAACACAATACAGGAAAATACCCCCTAGAACAGCCTACGATGGAAATTTACGTGAATCTATCACGTAACAAAAGTTGTCTGCAGATGACGAAGAAATAGTTTAACAGAGAGGAGAGAGAGAGAGAGAGAGAGAGAGAGAGAGAGAGAGAGAGAGAGAGAGAAACTGTAATGGGACTTTTGTGCAGACTATTTCCAGAGAGAGAAAGAGAGAGAAAACTGTAATGGGACTTTTGTGCAGACTATTTCCAGAGAGAGAGAGAGAGAGAGAGAGAGTAATGGGACTTCTGTGCAGACTATTTCCAGAGAGAGAGAGAGAGAGAGAGAGAGAGAGAGAGAGAGAGAGAGGCAAACTGAACGTCGCCTGAACGATTCTCGAATGGCTTCAAGTTTTCCATGGTAAACCTTCGGCCCCGAAGAGTGCACCATAAAAATTCCCGTTCGAAAACTTTTATATCTTTTCGGGATTGCAGTTGACGCGATGATGAAGGCCTGGCCAAAATCGGTTGCATTCTGGGGAGGAGGAGGAGGAGGAGGAGGAGGAGGAGGAGGAGAGGCCTCTCTCTCTCTCTCTCTCTCTCTCTCTCTCTCTCTCTCTCTGTGGGAGACATTGGTCTTGAAAACTGTTGATTATTAATTTTAGATGTTCATGATTTTTACATATTTGAATCTACTTGTTATTATCCTATTATATTAATTTTGCTCTCTCTCTCTCTCTCTCTCTCTCTCTCTCTCTCTCTATATATATATATATATATATATATATATATATATATATATATTTATATATATATATATACTGTATATGATATATATGTATGTGTGTGTAAATGTTTTAAATAATCATTGTAATAATGACAAGCAGTTCTTCATAAATTATTCCATGCCAAACCATAGACAAACATTAGAGTTATAAAAAAATAATACTAATAATAATCACAAGACTACTGATTTGACCTAACATACATTCAAACACAATAATAATAATAATAATAATAATAATAATAATAATAATAATAATAATAATAATAATAATAATAATAATAAACTTTAGACCTCCCAACCTAATCAGGGAATTCTGAGGCTACATAAATCCTTCTGCAAATCTTCGGACCTCAACAAATGTTCTTTTTATTCTCACCTCAGACAGAATTCACGAGGAATGCAAATATCAAAGATCCTGGAAGCTACGGCTGCATGAAAGAGAGAGAGAGAGAGAGAGAGAGAGAGAGAGAGAGAGAGAAGAGAGAGAGAGAAAATTGAAATATGGAAGCATTTTCTGTCGTTGAATAGATATATATATATATATATATATAACATATATATATATATATATATATATATATATATATATATATATATAATATAGAAATAGAGAGAGAGAGAGAGAGAGAGAGAGAGAGAGATACCCTGTCATTAGTGCCTTGCTTTTAGCACTGAAATGCAATATATCAAATGCAAAATAACTTAATTTCTCATTACCACATTCAACGTTGATTGACAGATCGCGTGTACATGCGGAGCCCTTCAGGAACTAAGGTCCCTGTACTAAAAACGTACAGATTCAGTAACGATACAGTTGGCAGAGTACAACGAATTCTGCAAAATTTTTAATTTATTTTTAAATAAATCTCTCTTTGTTGGTTGAAACAAGAGAAAATAACGAATAGAGATAATATATTCAAGCTGTTTTGGTCGACACGCGTCCATTGTTCTAAAGCCAGATTCCTTTACAAAAATATAATGATTTCCAAGTAGCTATCATCGTTACTTCGCGAGTATTAATGCATTTTATAAAGGCCGTATGACGTCAAATACGATAAAGCTTTTATTAAAGCTCTAATGGACTTATTTTAGAGGCGTAATCTGGAAAATGAACGGAGCTTCACAAGTCAGAAAAAAAGTCCATCAAAAGCCCTTTATCGGAAAGGCGAAAAAAGGTACCTGTTCTCGCAAAAGAGTATTAGTTCGTTAGAAAACCTATTAAAAATTTTTTTTTTCTCTCTCTCTCTCTCTCTCTCTCTCTCTCTCTCTCTCTCTCTCTCTCTCTCTCTCTCTCTCTCTCTCTCTCTCTCTCTCTTCCTCTCTCATTATAAAGAATAGAAATATATATATATATATATATATATATATAATTTTTAATATATATATATATATATTATTATACATATATATGTATATAAAATACAATATATAATATATAAAATATATATATATATATTAAACAAACATTCTTCGAATTGCTACATACCCAGCACATACGAAAAAGAGAGAGAGAGAGAAGAAGAGAGAGAGAGAGAGAGAGAGAGAGAGAAAAAAAAAAATTTAAAAACGAACTAATACCCTTTTGCGAGAACAGGTAACTTTTTTCACCTTTCCGGTAGAGGGCTTTGATAGACTTTTTTTTTTTTCCTTCGTTATTTTCCAATTACGGCCCTAAAATAAGTCCATTGGAGCTTTAATAAAAGATTTATCGTATTTTAGTTGATACGGCCTTCATAAAATGCATAGTACACGCGAAGTAACAATGATAGCTACTTGGAAATCATTACATTTTTGTCACGGAATCTGGCTTTAGAACAATGGACGCGCGTCGATCAAAACAGCCTGAATATATTGTCTCAACCAACAAAGAGAGATTATTTAAAGAAATAAATTCGCTGGTGAATTTTACGCGAATTCATTGTACTCTGCCTTATACATAATTACTGAATCTGTATATTTTTAGTACAGGGACCTTACGTCCTGAATAGCTACGCATATACACGCGCTCTATCAATCAACGTTGAGTGTGTGGAAATGAAAAATTAAGCCTTTATTTTTGCATTTGATATATTGCATTTCGGTGCTAAAAAGTAAGGCAATAGTGACAGGGTATCTAAACGACAGAAATGCTTCCATATTTCAATTTTTAATTATTATTATTATTATTATTATTATTATT
>NC_089747.1:38184880-38192380 GCF_040412425.1 Macrobrachium rosenbergii | reverse complement strand
TACCCTGTCAGGGGGTAGTGCCGTCAGTGCACCCACATGCGGTGCACTGTAGGCATTACTTAAGGGTCTTTGCAGCGTCCCCTCCTGAGGCCCCTAGCTGAAACCTCTTTCATTCCTTTTACTGTACCTCCGTTCATATTCTCCTTCTCCTGACAGTTGTTTCACAGTGCAAAAGATTTTCCTGCTGTTATGCCTTTCAAACGTTATGACCTCATAGGTCCCAGTGCTTGGCCTTTGGCCTAAATTCTACATGCTATTCTAATAGCAAAATGGCTTGTAGGTTAGCAAAAAAAAAAAATAACAAAGTCTATCTACGTTCAGATTCTCAAGATAATAACTGTAATCCCTAGATTCACCTCAAGGTATCATTTTCCTTTCAGAGTGGTCTATAATTTTCGAAGAGAGATTCTCTGATAGAACCTCATCTCTCTCTCTCTCTCTCTCTCTCTCTCTCTCTCTCTCTCTCTCTCATACCACCTACTGCTCTGCTTCTTTGGAAGTTCCTCGCTGGGCGAGTGGGTTCCGTTCTCAGCTAGCACTCTGCTGGCCGCGACTTCGAATCTCCGACAGGCCAATGAAGAATGAGAGGAATTTATCTCTGGTGATAGAAATTCATTTCTCGCTATAATGTGGTTCGGATTCCACAATAAGCTGTAGGTCCCGTTGCTAGGTAACCAATTGGCTCTTAGCCACGTAGAATAAATCTAATCCTTGGGCCAGCCCTCCCTCTCTAGGAGAGCTGTTAATCAGCTCAGTGGTCTGGTTAAACTAAGATATACTTAACTTTTATTTCTGCTTCTTTGGAATATTGAACAGAATTGAATACAGAATATAGGCCAAAGGCCACGCGCTGGGACCTGTGGGGTCATTCATCAGCGCTGAAACGGAAATTGAAAGTAGAAAGGTTTTTGAAAGGTTCAACAGGAGGAAAACCTCTCGCAGTTGAAGAAGCACTATGAATCATTTTTTAGCAGAGGGCTGAGGAAAGTGAGATGGGAGAAAGAGAATATGAACGGAGGTACAGCAAAAGGAATGAAGGAAAGCTGCAAAGGGGCTTTGAAATAATGATAACTTGGTCTGCTAATATAACCGTTCATTTCTGAGAAAACTATTGTGCCGGCTTTGTCTGTCCGTCCACACTTTTTCTGTCCACCCTCAGATCTTCAAAACTCCTGAGGTTAGAGGGCTGCAAATTGGTATGTTGATCATCCACCCTCCAGTCATCAAACATACCAAATTGCAGCCCTCTAGCCTCCTCAGTAGTTTTTATTTTATTTAAGGTTAAAGTTAGCCATGATCGTGCGCCTGGCAATGATATGTGATATGCCACCACCGTGCCGGGGTTCAAGTTTCATACAGCATTATATTGAGACCACCGGAGGTCTTGATTATACGCTGTAGCGGCTGTACAGGAAACTCGATTGCGCCGAAGAAACTTTGCCCCATTATTTACTTGTTTTTTAAAGATTTCGAGTTTTCTAAGCAGATTGTCTCAGTTTTTGCCACTCTAAAACTTATCAAAACATCTCCAGCTGTCTGTGTTGTCAAATTTTCAAACCAAATGTCCTCAGAAGATGAGGTAATCAGAAGCTCTGCATAATATCAAAATCTTTGGAGGCAATTTTCTCAGAATGGGGAAGAAGCGGCTGACGCCAGGTCCCTAAACTAAGGAAGGTTTGAATCAAAGGCTGGTCAATATGGCTGGCGCGTTCTACTTTACATTTGCCCAGAAGGTGAAATGGAAATAATCGTAACCTGACGTCATTCACTTGTGAAAACAAGTAAAAAATGCTCCGAAGTTTCTTCGGCGCAATCGAGTGTTCTGTACAACTATGGAACTCTCAGCCACGGCCCATGAAACTCTCAGCAACGGCCCGTGAAACTCTCAGCCTCGGTCCATGAAACTCTCAGCAGCGGCCATGAAACTCTCAGCAGCGGCCCGTGAAACTTTCAGCCACGGCCCGGTGGTGGTCTGTGTTGTTGACACGATCATGGCTAACCTTAACTTTAAATAGAATAAAAACTACCGAGGCTAGAGGGCTGCAATTTGGAATGTTTGATGATTGGAGGGTGGATGATCAACATACCAATTTGCAGCCCTCTAGCCTCACTAGTTTTTAAGATCCGAGGGCGGACAGAAAAAGTGCGGACAGAAAAAAGTGCGGACGGACAGACAAAGCCAGCACAGTAGTTTTCTCTTACAGAAAACTAATAAAAATCGGTTATAATCATTAAGATTCATCACCGAAAAAAAAGCCGATGTTTACCATGAGATCTGATTCGGGTTTAGTCAGGAAATGTGGTGAAATGAATTTCACTGCTCCACGGAAGGTGGGAGAGAATACGGGAGTCAGGAGTAATTTGGAGTATCGACCGTAATCCAAATTGATACTATTTTTCTTTTCGGTTGTAGATTATGACGCATCATTATTATTCTCTCTCTCTCTCTCTCTCTCTCTCTCTCTCTCTCTCTCTCTCTCTCTCTCTCTCTCTCTCTCTCTCATACTTCTTTCGATGTTACATATAGTCCGGTGTTATTATCATAGATCTTCGGAAAAATATACACGTGGGTGATACGGAAACACAAAAAGAGTCTCTCTCTCTCTCTCTCTCTCTCTCTCTCTCTCTCTCTCTCTCTCTCTCTCTCTCTCTCTCTCTCTCTCTGTTCAAGACCAATGTCTAAAACATCTCCTTCACTCACTGTCAAGAACCAAAATCCATAAATACAATATTTTCTATTTATTTATCTATCAAGTTTTTATCCCCTCTCTGTCACAAACACACACTTATGCACCAATAAGCAACAAGCGTCTCATCTATTGCATGCACCAATAAGCTGTGAATGAACTTCGCTGTCCAACTTCTCCACCAAAGTTCCAGAGGTCCTTTATTCCTCACACCGTTGGACAGTGGAATAGCCGCCTCCCCTCTGAGGATATCGTGCAATTGGGACTTCTTCTTCAGAATAATAATAATAATAATAATAATAATAATAATAATAATAATAATAATAATAATAATAATAACTGTGGAATGCATTTTGTCTGATGATAGTTTACTTTATATCGTTTACAGGAAACAACATTCTGCTTTTAATCTAAAACGTTTAGTACAGCTTATGAAAATAGCATATGATGCTGGAGGCGTTAGAACCAGCCTCTCTCTCTCTCTCTCTCTTCTCTCTCTCTCTCTCTCTCTCTCTCTCTCTCTCTCTCTCTCTCTTCAAAACCTTGTTTTATTCGAGTTTTCTAGCTCTCTCTCTCTCTCTCTCTCTCTCTCTCTCTCTCCACATAACCCTGGTTTATTCTATTTTTCCGGCTCTCTCTCTCTCTCTCTCTCTCTCTCTCTCTCTCTCTCTCTCTCTCTGCATAACCTTGTGTTTTTCTATTATGTCTGGCTCTCAACCTTACTCTCTCTCTCTCTCTCTCTCTCTCTCTCTCTCTCTCTCTCTCTGCATAACCTTGTGTTTTTCTATTATGTCTGACTTTCAATCTTACCCCCCACTTTCTCTCTCTCTCTCTCTCTCTCTCTCTCTCTCTCTCTCTCTCTCTCTCTGCATAACCTTGTGTTTTTCTATTATGTCTGGCTCTCAACCTTACTCTCTCTCTCTCTCTCTCTCTCTCTCTCTCTCTCTGCATAACCTTGTGTTTTTCTTTATGTCTGACTTTCAATCTTACCCCCACTTTCTCTCTCTCTCTCTCTCTCTCTCTCTCTCTCTCTCTCTCTCTCTCTCTCTCTCCCCTTCTTCTTCTTCTTCTTCTTCTTCCTTCCGCCCCATCTGCCTCAGACAAAAGGCACCTACAAATATGAACCAAATAACTCCTGTTAAGCGAATGTCATCAGTTCAAAGCGTGACAGGAATATCACCGAGCGAATTTCCCTAGATACACTTGTGAGATTATTGGAACTCTGTCGTCTGCCTTGGCGGATGTAATAAAGTTCGTTGTATTTTTATTGATTTGTCAAACATTAATAGAAGGTTTTATACTTCCGATGAGATTTTCTTTTTACTGTTTTTCACTGGGCCGGATAAAGGAAGACTTTGTGAAGAGCCGCGCGAGGTAATGTATTTCTTTTGGAACGATGTCGAAGTTTTTGAAGAGTTAAGATTAATGAATTTGAAACGTAGGAGGCGAAAGATTTGTCCATGCGTACATATAATATATATGTATATATATATATGTGTGTGTGTGTATTCATATATATACAGTATTTAAAATGTGTATATATGTGTTTTCATATGTGGTTCTGGTAAAATCTCTTCTCTTCTACAATTCAAATTCTTCAATCTTAACTCTTCAAAAAAAAAACTGTGACATCAACAAGCGAACATTTTTATCTATTTATTGATTTATTAATCCATTTTTTTTTTTCCTTTTTAAGAAGTGAGATCTATTCTTTCTGTATTTCCCTTTACTTCCTTCTACTTCTTCCTAATGAACACCATATTCTTTGGAAGCTTGAATTTCATGTCAGTGCCCCTTTGGTGGGCTTGTTCCATATGAATAGGGTTCATCTCCTGAATAATAAATAATAATAATAATAATAATAATAATAATAATAATAATAATAATAATAATAATAATAATAATAATAATAATAACGAAAGGACATTTCAATCAACTCCAGTAAGATGAGTCACAACAGCAAATTATTTTTCTGTGGGCTAAAAGAACGAACAGACCACATTGGGCGAGATTCATTTTTCGAGTTGGGACAATTATTCTCCCTCCAACAAGGAGAAGAGAACCCATTGTCGTGCATTCCAGCGAGAGGACATTTTAATTTACTGCACCTGCGAACCCCTTCCATTTTATTCCGGATTGTTCCTGCCGCATATTCCACTCTGGAATGTCGCAGCCTTTGATGGACGGAATAACGGAGCCGGTGTCGATCTCGTTAACAGCTGCCGAAGTTTGCTCAGTTAATGGCCCCCATCCATACCATGGGGCAATTGATAGGTGGAATTTGTGCCTGGGGGAATTCCCCTGGAGTTTTTTTTTTTTTACATAAATGAAGGTTTTGTGTTTAGGCAAATCATTTAGAGTAGAGGAAATTAATTGGAGGTATGTCTATAAATATTTATGTGTCTGTCTATAAATATTTATTTGTCTATCTGTAGATTTCTCTATCTATCTATCTATCTATCTATCGATCCATCTATATATATACATATATATATACACATATATATTCAAATACTTATACATACACACACACATATATACTATATATATATATATATATATATATATATATATATATATATATATATATATATAAATGAAGGTTTTCTGTTTAGACAAATTATTTACAATATAATATATATATATATATATATATATATATATATATATATATACAGTAGATATATATAGTATATATAATATATACTGTATAGTATATATATCATACATACATACATAAATAAATACATACATATACTGCACATAATTCGTCTATACCCAGAACCTTCATTTCTGCAAAAAAAAAAAAAAATCCCAGGGGAATTCCCCCCTGGCAGAAATTCCACCTATCAATTGCCCCATGGTATGGATGGGGGCCATTAGCTGAGCAAACTTCGGCAGCTGTTAACGAGATCGACACTGGCTCCGTTATTCCCTCCATCAAAGGCTGTGACATTCCAGAGCGGAATACGCGTCAGGAACAATCCGGAATAAAATGGAAGGGGTTCCCAGTTGCAGTTAATTAAAATGTCCTCTCGCTGGAATGCACAACAGTGGGTTCTCTTCTTGTTGGAGGGAGAATAATTGAACCAACTCGAAAAGTGAATCTCGCCCAGTGTGGTCTGCTCGTTCTTTTAGCCCACAGAAAAATAATTTGCTGTTCTGACTGATCTTACTGGAGTTGATTCAAATATCCTTTCGTTGGAATGCTCAATAGGTTTTCCTCCTTAATATTATTATTATTCAGGAGATGAAGAAATCTATTCATATGGAACAAGCTCACCAAAGTGGATATTGACTTGGAATTCAAGCTTCCAAAGAATATATTATTATTATTATTATTATTATTATTATTATTATTATTATTATTATTATTATTATTATTATTCAGAAGATGAACCCTATTCATATGGAACAAACCCACCAAAGGAGCCATTGACTTGAAATTCAACCTTGCAAAGAATATGATGGTGTTCATTCGAAAGAATTAACAGAAGGTACTGTGAAATACAGAAAGAGGAGATCAGTTATTAGAAAAACAGATGAAGTAACAAATAAATAAATAACTAGAAACGTGAGTAAAATATTAAAAAACACAATGATTACTCAGATACGCCAACTTGGCCAGTCAAAGCCATTCAGTCCAGTCCTCCAGTTTCATTTCATTCATTCAGCCAATCAGGTCCAGGTGCATAAAGTAAAATATTCCATTCCAACTATTCCATTCCTAAAACTCCAATCACACTAACTCACTCATCCATTCCAGAATGTTCAGCCCAACTTTTTTTTATTGCAGGTCGTACTGCAACTCGCGAAAATAAAACTCCTGCCAAATTCGTCCGTCACAGTTCATCTGAGCCAACTATTCTGAGGCAAGTTGTCCAATAATTTGAGCTGTTCAAGCCAGCCTTGCGAGTTCATTGGCTCATTGATTTTGATGTGTGTGAATGGATTGATATTCCGTGAAGTTTGTAGCTATATTCTGTTAATATCACTTTTGCCTAATCGTTCTTTTGTGAATGGTTTTATTGACTGGTTAATTTATGTTTCAATAAATCTTTATTTTGATTTGCATTTTCGCGAAGTTCGCCGCGATTCCCAATTTTCACATAATTCATGTTCTTTTGGCTGTTTTTATATAATAATAATAATAATAAATAATAATAATAATAATAATAATAATAATAATAATAATAATAGCATGATTTTGAAATGGAGAAACAAAGCCACAGTTATGTATGGGTACAAATATGTTTAGAAATAAACCTCTACAGAGAGATTTCGGGAATCTGTTCGATTCCCATTTTCAGTCAGATTGAAAAGGGGAATCGAGCGGATTCCCGAAAGCCCTGTAGAGATTTATTTCAATTTATTTAATCATAATTGTACCCATACATAACCGTGGATTTGTTTCTCAAAGGGATCATTGAATTTGTTCAAAACTCACAATCATACTTTTTTGAAGACCCTGTCTGTACATTACAGAAACAAGTAAAAAATGCGCCGAAGTTTCTTCGGCACAATCGAGTTTTCTGTACAGCCGCTAGAGCGTCTAATCAAGGCCACCGAAAATAGCTCTAGCTTTCGGTGGCCTCGGTTTAATGCTATATGTGCCGCGGCCCATGAAACTTTAACTGCTACCCAGTGGTGGCCTATCGTTTGTCGTTGCCAGACGCACGATTATGGCTAACTTTAACCTTAAGTAAAATAAAGCCTACTGAGGCTAGAGGGCTGCAATTCGGTATGTTTGATGATTGGAGGGTGGATGATCAACATACCAATTTGCAGCCCTCTAGCCTCAGTGGCTTTTAAG
>NC_089747.1:38167380-38182380 GCF_040412425.1 Macrobrachium rosenbergii | reverse complement strand
GCAATATTCTTCTCTCCTGCATATACAAATAACTTCACTGGCTTCATACGTATGTATATTATATATTCAATTTAGTTCAGTTCTTTCTTTCAAATATTTTATATTTTTTTGTAGTTTGGCATAGTCAGATTTTCGTCATTGTAAGAGGACATACAGATTTTGGCATATATATATATATATATATATATATATATATATATATATATATATATATATATGTGTGTGTGTGTGTGTGTGTGTGTGTGTGTGTGTGTGTGTATGGAAAATACACATCAACTCAAATTAATTGAAGTAAATGTTGAATCTTGAAAATGGTCACCATATAAAACTAGATTGTTTTATATCTTGTTTATTTTATGTGTGGGGGTTGGGTTAGGTTAGGTTAGGTTAGTTTTTCTGCAGAAATTAGGGTGTGGGGCTAGGTAGGTTAGGTTAGGTTAGGTTGGGCTAGGTGAGGTTAGATTAGTACTTCTGCAGTTATTTGGGCTTGGGGGTTAGGTGGATTAGGTTAGGTTAGGTTGGGGTAGGTGAGGTTAGATTAGTGCCTCTGCAGTTATTTGGGCGTAGGGGTTAGGTTAGGTTGGGCTAGGTGAGGTTAGAATAGTACCTCTACAGTAATTTGGCTGTCGGGGCTAGGTTAGGTTAGGTTGGGTTTGGTAGGGTTAGTATCCTGAAAGCAACTTGGGTGTGGGAAACATAATGAGATTATTCTCAAGAAAATTCAATGGTTAGTTTTAAGATTCGGCGTCCCGCTTTTTTCAGGGAAAGGTCCCGGTACTCGGTTATGTCTCGGGAAAATCCTTCCCAGCGCTCGTGTTCATAGGTAATTCATCATGAGTATGTTCTAGCCTGCAAGAAATTAATAGTCATGAAAACATGACGTAAATCAAACATTCTTTACTTCGCCTCAACTCCCCAAAGAAAAGTCTAAAAATGAACATGTGCATACACTTAATTAAAAACCCATTACAATCTTTCCGTGCAAGGTAATCCGAAAGAGATAAAAAAAAGAAATAATTTTCATGGCCTAATCCACCTGAATAGCACTGATTAAACTCCGTGCAAAAGATTAAAAATCTGAATTCATCCGGTTAAGTTGCCCTAAAAATTTTTGGTTTAACCATGTGGATCCCCCTACCAACAGTATTAATTAATCTATGCACAAGTTTTTTTTTACAGCAGTCTGTTAAGTAAAATTATCAATCTATAATTCAGATAAATGTATCTGGGAGAAAATGGAATTTTGAACATTTGCTTTGGAAGAATGAATGGGTTTTTCATATATATATATATATATATATATATATATATATATATATATATATATATATATATATATATATATATATATATATATATATATATATATATATGACTGTCAAATATTTTCTGTTAAAACAGAATCCATCAAATAGAAGGGAGCCCATAGAAATGCCAAAATGTGGAAAATAAAGGCTATATTTCAGAGACCAAACTGTCTCTCTCCTCAGGCAAATTTTGCCTGAGGAGAGAGACAGTTTGGTCTCTGAAATACAGCCTTTATTTTCCACATTTTGGCATTTCTGTGGGTTCCCTTATATTTGATATATATATATATATAGATCTATACTGGTGTGAATTTGCATACACAGTAAATATGTTTGTGTGTGTGTGTGTGTGTGTTTGTGGGAGAGAGAGAGAGAGAGAGAGAGAGAGAGAGAGAGAGAGAGAGAGAGAGAGAGAGAGAGAAACCTCACGCATGCAAAGCAGGTGGAGAACTCACCTCAAAGATTGCCAGAAAATTAATTATGGATAATTTGGGGTCAGAAAAAAAATCCAGTGATAAATTGAGGACCAGAGAAGGGAGAATCGATCCATCAAGATTTCTTCTCCGGGAGAGAGTTTGAGATTAATGGAGAATTACAATTAACTCCAGGAGTCCTGCTTCGTTTCGGGATCATTTCGCTTCCTTAGTAAGAAAATTGATGGTCCCGGGAGCGTGTAAATATGCTATGGACGGGATGTAAACAGATGATTCATTAATATTTGAGACTTTTTTTTTATTAATTTGTTTTATAAGCTGATACTTTCATTTTTACAATCTTAAGTAGATGAGTTTTAGGCCATTAAAGGATTAGTCTTTGAATAGAGGGTACAAATTTAACCAGCTGTAAATTAAGCTTGGAAGACTAAATAAAAAAAATTGTAGAAATCATGTATAGTCAGTAATCTTGGAAATATAAAACTGTTGAGCCAGCTTTGTCTGTCCGTCCGTCTGCACTTTTTCTGTCCGCACTTTTTTCCTGTCCGCACTTGTTTCTGTCCGCAAATTTTCTGTCCGCCCTCAGATCTTGAAAACTACTGAGGCTAGAGGGCTGCAAATTGGTATGTTGATCATCCACCCTCCAATCATCAAACATACCAAATTGCAGCCCTGTAGCCTCAGTGGTTTTTATTTTATTTAAGATTAAATTTAGCCATGATCGTGCGTCTGGCAATGCTATAGGACAGGTTAAAGTTTCATGGGCCGCGGCTCATGCAGCATTATACCGAGGTCACCGAAAGATAGATCTATTTTCGGTGGCCTTGATTATGTGCCGTGGCGGCTGTACAGAAAACTCGATTGCGCAGAAGATACTTCAGCAA
Organism: Macrobrachium rosenbergii; assembly: GCF_040412425.1. Taxonomy (NCBI): domain Eukaryota; kingdom Metazoa; phylum Arthropoda; class Malacostraca; order Decapoda; family Palaemonidae; genus Macrobrachium; species Macrobrachium rosenbergii. The sequence goes on along the minus strand of NC_089747.1, from coordinate 38,179,755 downwards.
ATTTTTTACTTAATTTTTTTTTTTTTTAAAAATACAATATGGAGAGTCTTTGTTCTTATTAAAATGTTTTAAATTGACGTATGATTGTATGCACATATATGTCCGTTTGATTCATAGCAACAATTAAAATTTATAGGGGGGTCTGAAGCCTTAATATAACCCAACTTTCTCAAAATAAAAATAGTTTCATTTAAAAAAAGGCGACTTCAATTATAGGCAACTTAACAAAAATTGTCTATTATTGGAATCCAGAAAGCGATACCATCGAGGAATTCAATAATTAATATCAGGTTGATTTGCAAAGGAAAATATGAATTCAGAATCCTATATATACATATATATATATATATATATATATATATATATATATATATATATCTATATATATATATATATATATATCTATATATATATATATATATATATATATATATATATATATATATATATATATATATATATATATATATATATATATATATATATATATATATATATCTATATATATATATATATATATATATATATATATATATATTACAAGCAACATCACACGTAATATGTCAATTGAATTTTGTCTAAGAAACAAGTGAAAAACAAAATTTATTATTATTATTATTATTATTATTATTATTATTATTATTATTATTATTATATTCATCTTCCCTCATATCTCCTTCCCTTTCCCTTCTACCCCTTCTTATCTTCCTCTTCCTCCTCCTCCTCCTCCTCCTCCTCCTCCTCCTCCTCCTCCTCCTCACTCTTCTCCTCACTGACTCCTCCTCACAGCAAAGAAACTCTTCCATCTCAATCTTCCTCCACTCTTCTTTCATTCCATAAGGAAATCGCCAAATGGGTTTGTGATGGAGGGGTATGAATGATGGAGTGGGTTGGGTCATTCAATGGTGGGGTTGGATGTTGATGGGGTAGGGGGTTTGAGGTTGGGGAGGTGGGCAATGGAGTTTGGGGGTTGGGAGTTAGAGGAGTTTGGGGCTGGGGATTCGTGGACCTGGGGTTGGGGGTTGGGAGGTTGGGGGTGGGTGGAGGTTGGGGGTAGGAGATTGGGTTGGGAGTTAGAGGTTGGGGTTGGGGTTAGGGTTGGTTTGGGGTTATGGTTGGGGTTTGGGATTGGGAATTTGGGATTGAGGTTGGGGGTTTAGGGATGGGGTTTGGGGTTGGGGGTTTGGGGTTGAGGTTGGGGTTTAGGGTTGGTGTTAAGATTGGAGGTTGGGAGTTGGGGGTCTGGGTTGTGGGGTTTGGGGTTAAGGTTGGGGGTTTTGGGAAAGAGGTTGAGGGTTTGGGGTTGCGGGTTTAGGGTTGGGAGGCCACCACCGGACCGTGGCTGAGTTTAATGGGCCGCGGCTAAGAGTTTCATACAGCATTATACGCAGTTCAGAAAACTTTTTTTTTACTTATTTTTCTTTTCTTTGAAAAGCGTAAAATTCAAAGGGATAGAACCCCCTCCCCCCGGCATGGAAGATGAAATCTGGCAGGAACACAGAAGAAAGGAGAGAATTCCTGCACTCATATGTTACCTCCAATGGAGAAGCTGGTGTGAAAATTTGGGCAGAAGAAGGAACCACCTTCTCTCCAAAACAAAATGAAAGAATATGCGATGAATATATGAATATATACATGTAATGTATACAGTATGTTTTATATTATATATATGCGTATGTATGTATGTATATATATATATTTTATATATATGTGTATATATATGTGTATCTTATATTAATAATAATAATAATGATAATAATAAAAAAATAATTTAAAAAAACAAAAATAAATAATAATAATAATAATAATAATAATAATAATAATAATAATAATAATGAACAGAATATAGTGAAAATAATAATAATAATAATAATAATAATAATAATAATAATAATAATAATAATAATAATAATAAACAAAACAAAATGGTAATAAACAATAATAATAATAATAATAATAATAATAAATAATAATAAAAAAATAAACGATGATATAATAATAATAATAATAAAAATAATAATAATAATAATACTAATAATAACAACAGTAATAACAATAATAATAATAACAATATAATATACAAGAGCATTACAGCCCAATTAATTAATTCCAATTGTGCAGGCCAGAACACATCTGTCAATCAGGAATTCCCTCAACCCACCCATCCCTCCGCCAGACACAATTCTCCTGACCAATCAATCCTTTAGAGGAGAGAGATCGCATCAGCAATCCTTAATGAAAGCTCATTAATTATGCAGATTCATTCTGATTGGGTCAAAGGTCAGCCAAAAGCTCCGGTTCCAAGGGTGACAGGTGAATGAGTTGAATCAGTTGAGGAGTTAAAATCCAACCGCTTTTTGTATGATTTTCGAGGCTTCAAACTTTAGTATAACAAAAATATAAGAAAAGTTATTATTATTATTATTATTATTATTATTATTATTATTATTATTATTATTATTATTATTATTATTATTATTATTATTATTATTATTATACTGACTCCAACCTCTGTTGAGAGTTATGTCAATATTGTTCGCATTAACTTTTGATTTCTTATTTATATAGTTTTCGAGACTTCAGACTTTAATATAACAAAATATGACAAGAGTTGTTATTATTTTTATTATTATTATTATTATTATTATTATTATTATTATTATTATTATTATTATTATTATTATTATTATTGGTTAAATATACAAAAAGTCAGTCAATTTCCTAATTACATCAGATAGGAAACGTATAAGAAATAATAATAATAATAATAATAATAATAATAATAATAATAATAATAATAATAATAATAATAATAATAATAATAAAGGCAGGGACAACACACGAAAAATAAGGGCCCATAATAACAATAAAAAACTAATAATGACGATAACAAAAGTATGATAACAACGTCTCTGGAGGACTCACGACAAATGAAGGTCTCAAGATTATTCATTCGAAAGGAACCGAATTCCAAATAACGATCGTCTTGGGCCTCATTAGAGAGAGAGAGAGAGAGAGAGAGAGAGAGAGAGAGAGAGAGAGAGAGAGAGAACTTAAAGGGGAAAATCTATGATCGAGACTTCGTATAGCTGATGCCTCTATTCGAAACTGTGATTATTTTTGTGGTAGGATGCATATATACATAAATACATACATACGTACATATATACATAAATAAATACATACATACATGCATACATACACACATACATACACACATACGCATGAATATTCCACGTATAATGGAAGGGAGAATGAATCTCTCATTAACAATTAAGTTTTGGAACGGCAGACATTGAATCACATACATTTTCATTAATAATAATAATAATAATAATGGACACAGAGAGAGAGAGAGAGAGAGAGAGAGAGAGAGAGAGAGAGAGAGAGAAAGTTAAGATTCTCTCTCTCACGACAATTATTCCAGCATGATGATGAGTACAGATGATTTTTTAGCGTGCAGTACACGACCTTTAGTTACCGTCCTCTGAAATAGCATTCTCTCTCTCTCTCTCTCTCTCTCTCTCTCTCTCTCTCTCTCTCTCTCTCTCTCTCTCTTCTTCACAAATACCATGTTCGTGTTGCCTTTAGTGTAAATATACTTATCTAATATTACATTAAATTGCTCTCTCTCTCTCTCTCTCTCTCTCTCTCTCTCTCTCTCTCTCTCTCTCTCTCTCTCTCTCTCTCCTTATGAGGACAAGAGCGGATTCCAGGTGTCTTCAATTGCTGTTTTCTGTTGATGTGCTTTTAGATTCTTTTACAGAGAGAGAGAGAGAGAGAGAGAGAGAGAGAGAGAGAGAGAGAGAGAGAGAGAGAGAGAGAGGGAGAAAGAGAAGTTCTGAGTTATTATTTTCCCTCAGAGATTGTTTATCAGTATTGGATGATCCTCCAGCCTAATAATAATAATAATAATAATAATAATAATAATAATAATAATAATAATAATAATAATAATAATAATACCATCGTATCTAAAAGGGACTTAACTTCATTTACCTTGCATATCCTCTCTCCTTAGGATTGCAACATCCTGACTCCTTTTCAAAATCTCCAATCCTTTTCAAAATCCCCAGTCCTTTTCAAAATCCCCAATCCTTTTCAAAATCCCCAATCCTTTTCAAAATCTCCAATCCTTTTCAAAATTCCCCAGTCCTTTGCAACATCCCCAATCCTTTTCAAAATCCCCATCCTTTTCAAAATTCTCAATCCTTTTCAAAATCCCCAATCCTTTTCAAAATCTCCAATCCTTTTGAAAATCACCAATACTTTGCAACTTCCCCTATCCTTTTCAAAATCGCCAATCCTTTGCAACATCCCCAATCCTTTTCAAAGTCTCCAATCCTTTTCAAAATCCCCAATCCTTTGCAACTTCCCCAATCCTTTTCAAAATCGCCAATCCTTTGCAACATCCCCAGTCCTTTTCAATATTCCCAATCCTTTTCAAAATCCCCAATCCTTTTCAAAATTCCCCAATCCTTTGCAACATCCCCAATCCGTTGCAACATCCCCAATCCTTTGCAGCATCCCCAATCCTTTTCAAAATCCCAATCCTTTTCAATATTTCCAATCCTTTTCAAAATCCCCAATCCTTTGCAACATCCCCAATACATTGAAGAGGAGGTAATGGGCATGCTTGGTATGATTTGAGGCGAGGGGAAACTCCCCTCAGAATGAAGTGATTTGTGAGTGATTCGAATTAGTTTTCTCTCTCTCTCTCTCCCCTCTCCGGAATTTCTGCCATCACAGCCTCGCTCTGATCTCATGCTCGTCATATCATCTCTCTCTCTCTCTCTCTCTCTCTCTCTCTCTCTCTCTCTCTCTCTCTCTCTCTCTCTCTCTCTCTGAAACGAATATTCTACTACTTTTCATGTTTCCTTGCTTGGTCTCTCTCTCTCTCTCTCTCTCTCTCTCTCTCTCTCTCTCTCGTTTAAATGATCATTCTACTACTTTTCCTGTTTCCTTGTTTCCTCTCTCTCTCTCTCTCTCTCTCTCTCTCTCTCTCTCTCTCTCTCTCTCTCTCTCTCTCTCTCTTTTTAAAAGACCATTCTACTATTTCCCTTTTCTAGCTTTCTCTCTCTCTTCTCTCTCTCTCTCTCTCTCTCTCTCTCTCTCTCTCTCTCTCTCTCTCTCTCTCTCTTAAAAGACCATTCTGCTATTTCCCTCTTACTAGCTTGGATCTCTCTCTCTCTCTCTCTCTCTCTCTCTCTCTCTCTCTCTCTCTCTCTCTCTCTCTCTCTCTCTCTCTTTTTTTAAAGACCATTCTACTATTTCCCTTTTCCTAGCTTCTCTCTCTCTCTCTCTCTCTCTCTCTCTCTCTCTCTCTCTCTCTCTCTCTCTCTCTCTCTCTCTCTCTCTCTCTCTCTCTCTTTTAAAAGACCATTCTACTATTTCCCTTTTCCTAGCTTGATTCTCTCTCTCTCTCTCTCTCTCTCTCTCTCTCTCTCTCTCTCTCTCTCTCTCTCTCTCTCTCTCTCTCTCTCTCTCTTTTAAAAGACCATTCTACTATTTCCCTTTTCCTAGCTTGATTTTCTCTCTCTCTCTCTCTCTCTGAATAATACATCCTATCCCATTCCCTATGAAACATACTAAGTACCCATGAATTTGATTTAAAGGGTATAGATAATATAGTTGATATATATATCATATATACATATATATATATACATATATATATATATATATATATATATATATATATATATATATATATATATATATATAAATACACGAGAGGCCTTTGTATAAAACTCTGTGCATGGCAAAAATCAACATGACAATACAGAGATTAATGCAAAAAATGCTTTGAATATCTTTCCCTTACTCCACTGCAGAGAATCTTGTCAAGAACACGGCATGCTCTGTCGCCACCAATAACCCTGGAATAAGCAAGGAAGTCGTAACGCAATTTAGCTGACCATCAGAGAAATCCACACAACAAACAAGTCTTGTTTATTTTGACTTTCATGACCGCGAAATTATAGTTATATGCATTTTTCCGTTTGTTGATTTACTTTAATTTATTGTTACGTGGTTTTTCTTCTCACTGTTTACTTTTCGCAACTGTGCATTTTTTTTTTTTTTTGTAAAGAGGGCTTGTTTTGAATATCAAAGTACTTTGAGGGATATAATTCACTTTGCATCTTGAATATCTTGTGAATAATAATAATAATAATAATAATAATAATAATAATAATAATAATAATAATAATAATAATAATAATAATCCCATGAAAATTATAGTAGCCTCAGTAGAATTGAATTTATAATAATAATAATAATATAATAATAATAATAATAATAATAATAATAATAATAATAATAATAATAATAATAATAATAATAATAATAATCATCATCCCTTGAAAATTATAGTACCGTCAGTAGAATCCAATTTACGAGACATGTAAACAGGGGTTTAGAGTCTTCCTCCTAAATAATAATGGTAATTATGATAATTGCAAGAAAGCACAGCGAGTGTTGCCTTTCACAAGAATACGATTGTGATTCATAAGATCAGGTTAATGGTCGAGACATGCATGCGATTGTCAAGGTTGAGAGAAGGATTCGTGAGAGATTTAATTGTATAATGATGTCCTCAGTTGTACGGCACAGGTCCTGAGGAGTTTGAATTGTGGGGACGCTCACAGTGAGTTTTAAATTGTGGGGACAGTCCAGTGGGTTTTAAATTCTGGGGTTAAGCCAGTGTTATTAAGTTAAGGGGACAATCCAGTGGATTTCAAATTGTGGGGACAATCCAGTGAAGTTTAAATTGTGGGGACAGTCCAGTGGATTTTAAATTGTGGGGACAATCCAGTGGATTTTAGATTGTGGGGACAATCCAGTGGAGTTTAAATTGTGGGGACAATCCAGTGGAGTTTAAATTGTGGGAACGATCCAGTGGGTTTTAAATTGTGGGGACAATCCAGTGGATTTTAGATTGTGGCGACAATCCAGTGGGTTTTAGATTGTGGCGACAATCCAGTGGATTTTAGATTGTGGCGACAATCCAGTGGATTTTTAGATTGTAGGGACAATCCAGTGGATTTCAGATTGTGGCGACAATCCAGTGGATTTTTAGATTGTAGGGACAATCCAGTGGATTTCAGATTGTGGCGACAATCCAGTGGATTTTAGATTGTGGCGAGAATCCAGGGATTTTTAGATTGCAGGGACAATCCAGTGGATTTCAGATTGTGGCGACAATCCAGTGGATATTAGATTTGGCGACAATCCAGTGGATATTAGATTGTGGACAATCCAGTGGATTTTAGATTGTGGCGACAATCCAGTGGATTTTAGATTGTGGCGACAAATCCAGTGCATTTTAGATTGTGGCGAGAATCCAGTGGATTTTTAGATTGTCGGGACAATCCAGTGGATTTCAGATTGTGGCGACAATCCAGTGGATTTTAGATTGTAGGGACAATCCAGTGGATTTTAGATTGTGGCGACAATCCAGTGGATTTTAGATTGTGGCGACAAATCCAGTGCATTTTAGATTGTGGCGAGAATCCAGTGGATTTTTAGATTGTCGGGACAATCCAGTGGATTTCAGATTGTAGGGACAATCCAGTGGATTTTTAGATTGTAGGGACAATCCAGTGGATTTCAGATTGTAGGGACAATCCAGTGGATTTTAGATTGTAGGGACAATCCAGTGGATTTTTAGATTGTAGGGACAATCCAGTGGATTTCAGATTGTAGGGACAATCCAGTGGATTTCAGATTGTAGGGACAATCCAGTGGATTTCAGATTGTAGGGACAATCCAGTGGATTTTAGATTGTAGGGACAATCCAGTGGATTTTAGATTGTAGGGACAATCCAGTGGATTTTAGATTGTAGGGACAATCCAGTGGATTTCAGATTGTAGGGACAATCCAGTGGATTTCAGATTGTAGGGACAATCCAGTGGATTTCAGATTGTAGGGACAATCCAGTGGATTTCAGATTGTAGGGACAATCCAGTGGATTTCAGATTGTAGGGACAATCCAGTGGATTTTAGATTGTAGGGACAATCCAGTGGATTTTAGATTGTGGCGACAATCCAGTGGATTTTAGATTGTGGCGACAATCCAGTGGATTTTAGATTGTGGCGACAAATCCAGTGCATTTTAGATTGTGGCGAGAATCCAGTGGATTTTTAGATTGTCGGGACAATCCAGTGGATTTCAGATTGTGGCGACAATCCAGTGGATTTTAGATTGTAGGGACAATCCAGTGGATTTCAGATTGTGGCGACAATCCAGTGGATTTTAGATTGTGGCGACAAATCCAGTGCATTTTAGATTGTGGCGAGAATCCAGTGGATTTTTAGATTGTAGGGACAATCCAGTGGATTTCAGATTGTGGCGACAATCCAGTGGATTTTTAGATTGTAGGGACAATCCAGTGGATTTCGGATTGTGGCGACAATCCAGTGGATTTTAGATTGTAGGGACAATCCAGTGGATTTCAGATTGTGGCGACAATCCAGTGGATATTACATTGTGGCGACAATCCAGGGGATTTTAGATTGCAGGGACAATCCAGTGGATTTTAAAATGTGAGATTATATAAATATTTATATATATATATATATATATATATATATATATATATATATATATATATATATATATATATATATATATATATATATATTAGACAACTGGCCTTTGAATCATCTCATAGACGAATCAACACTTGCTTACCCATCTGTTTAAAATATTAACATTAACATTGACATTAACATTAACTTTAGCATAACTAAACACAACAAGTCACATTTTATTACAGACAGTGGAGAGACAGGCGGACATAAAAAGGGAGAGACAGCCACACACGAACACATAAGAAGAAGATAGACAATCTTTCCCCCCTCGTAAAGGCAATGTCACGATTCGAGACGGAATGACAAAGTCACTGAATCTTCTTCTTCTTCTTCTTCTTCTTCTTCTTCTTCTTCTTCTTCTTCTTCTTCTTCTTCTTCATCCTCTTCTTCCTCCTCCTCCTTCTACTTCTTATTCTTCTTCTTTTTTTCTTCTTCTTCTTTTCTTCTTCTTCTTCTTCATCCCCTTCTGCTTCTTCTTCTTCTTACGATTCGACACGGAATGACAGTCATTAATCTTCTTCTTCTTCTTCTTCTTCTTCTTCTTCTTCTTCTTCTTCTTCTTCTTCTTCTTACGATTCAAGACGGAATGGCAAAGTCAATTCTTCTTCTTCTTCTTCTTCTTCTTCTTCTTCTTCTTACGATACAGGACAGAATGGGAAAGAAAGTCACCGAATCATCTTCTTCTTTTACTTCTCCTCCCTCTTCTCCTCCTTCTTCTTCGTATACTTCTTCTTCCTCTCTTTCTTCATCTTCTTCTTCTTCTTCTTCTTCTTCTTCTTCTTCTTCTTCTTCTCTCATCCCATGACAACTCTGGGGAGATCACGAGAGCACACAGGTAATCTCTCCCGATGAATCATCTCACGATCAAAGAGCATTTTTCCTTTTCAGGGGACTGTCTCTCAATACCGCGGCTGCATTCTTCTCGAGGTTTTTCGTAATGGATGAAAAAGTTTACTGTCGAAGTCCCTATCACGCAATTGTAGCCTTTTTTTTTTTTTTTTTTTTGTGGTACAGTCTTCTAAAACAATCGGAGCTTTTGTGTATAAACTTAGTTTTATTTGTTGGCAATTTTTTTGTTGGTGTCTAATCCTGTATTTGGTTTTAGTTTCCTGGGGAGAAAACTATTGTGCAGGCTTTGTCTGTCCGTCCGCGCTTTTTCTGTCCGCGCTTTTTTCCGTCCGCACTTTTTCTTTTTCTGTCCGCACTTTTTTCTGTCTGTACTTTTTCTGTCCGCACTTTTTCTTTTCTGTCTGTACTTTTTCTGTCCGCACTTTTTCTGTCTGTACTTTTTCTGTCCGCACTTTTTGTTTTCCTGTCCGCACTTTCTTCTGTCCGCACTTTTTCTGTCCGCACTTCTTTCTGTCCGCACTTTTTCTGTCCGCACTTTTTCTGTCCGCACTTTTTCTGTCCGCACTTTTTTCTGTCCGCACTTTTTCTGTCCGCACTTTTTGTTTTCCTGTCCGCACTTTTTCCTTCTGCACTTTTTTTGTCCGCACTTTTTCCGTCTGCACTTTTTTCTGTCCGCACTTTTTCCGTCTGCACTTTTTTCTGTCCGCACTTTTTTCTGTCCGCACTTTTTCTGTCCGCACTTTTTGTTTTCCTGTCCGCACTTTTTCTGTCCGCACTTTTTCCGTCTGCACTTTTTTCTGTCCGCACTTTTTCCGTCTGCACTTTTTCTGTCCGCACTTTTTCTGTCCGCCCCCAGATCTTAAAAACTGCTGAGGCTAGAGGGCTGCAAATTGGAATGTTGATCATCCATCCTCCAATCATCAAACATACCAATTAACAGCCCTCTAGCCTCGGTAATCTTTATTTTATTTAAGGTTAAAGTTAGCCATAATCGTGCTTCTGGCAACGATAGAGGATAGGCCACCACCGGGGCGTGATGAAAGATCCATGGGCCGCGGTTCATACAGCATTATACCGAGACCACCGAAAGATAGATCTATTTTCGGTGGTATTGATTATGCGCTGTACAGAAAACTCGATTGCGCCGGAGAAACTTCGGCACATTTTATACCATTTTTTTTACTGGCTCAGTCTTCTAAAACAATGGGAAGGTTTTATGTATTTAAACATTTTTTTTATTCTTTTTGATTTTTTTTTAATGTTTTCTCAAGTATCAGGTTTTTCTTTGATATTGCTTTCTTTTTATTTCTTTGAGAATTTTGTTTTGGCAAACATTATAAAAAAAATCTGGGTGGATTGTGCATGTACGTTTGTTTGTATTTATCTCTCTCTCTCTCTCTCTCTCTCTTCATACATAAAATACACACACACACACATATATATATATATATATATATATATATATATATATATATATATATATATATATATATATATATATATATATATTATGTTATTTATATATTTTAGTCTGTGTGAGCGTTTATGATTGTGAGAGAGAGAGAGAGAGAGAGAGAGAGAGAGAGAGAGAGAGAGAGAGAGAGGTATTTGTGTATGTATGCGCACGCACGAGCGCACGTGCGTGAGATCGTAAATGTACAAAAAAAAAAAACTTTTTATCTTCCAACCTTTCTGCAAACTGAAAGCTTTGACAAGAGAAAAATGCAAAAACCCAGAGTTGTTTGAGATTACGAGTCTCATAAGACATTGCCACGTGTGAGAGCCTTTTGTCCACCCGCTTTGCGGGGTGGGATGTGGAGGGGCTGGGAAGAGGGGGGAGGGATTATCCAGGGGGACAAAATTGCTCATGCAATCTTAAAAGGTGTTTACGAAAAGTAAGGGAATTCCAACTTTTTTCTTAATTTTTGTTAATTTCATCTGTTTATTTGTGTTTTTCCATTGATTTTCTCTTTAGAAATCGAAAACCATCTATTCTTAAAAGTTATTGCTTGTGTAGGAGTGTTAGCCAAATAATGATAATAATAATAATAATAATAATAATAATAATAATAATAATAATAATAATAATAATAATAATAATAATAAATATAGTAACAATAATAATAATTTTATAATAATAATAATAACAATAATAAAAATAATAATAATAATAATAATAATAATAATATAATAATAATTAAAAAATAATAACAATAACTAAAATAAGAACAATAATAAAAATAATAATAACAAATAAATAAAAATAATAATAATAATAATAATAATAATAATAATAATAATAATAATAATAATAATAATAATAATAATAATAATAATAATAATAAAAATATCAATAACAACAATCACAAGGTACCTCTAAATACTCCTTTCAAAATATTTTTCCAAATTAACAAAAACACAGAAAATAATAATAATAATAATAATAATAATAATAATAATAATATAATAATAATAATAATAATTATAATAATAACAACAACAGTAAAAATAATAACAATAATAATAACAAAAAGCTTATGATACGCTCCTGTCAAAATATAAAAACAAAATATCTGCAGGGATGCAATTCTTCTTTTAGATGCGCAAGTCACCGAAACTGACAACTCCACGACCTCAAGTAACAAAGCAGCCAGTTTAAAAGGTTGTAATAATAACTAAAAGGTTGTAATGATAGGGGGGAAGAATTTTAAGCGGGTCTTAACTCAGAAGGAACCACGCAGAAGAATTTAGGGGAAATGCAGAGTGAGAAAGATAAAAAAAAAAAAGCCGTGAGAAAATTCAGTAGTTTTGTGGTGAGGGGATGAATTAATTAATTAATTAATTAATACCGTAATTAATCGACTAATTAATTAATTAATTAATTGAATCAATCAATTAATATATAAAAAGATAAACAAATAAATAAAATA
>NC_089747.1:38154880-38162380 GCF_040412425.1 Macrobrachium rosenbergii | reverse complement strand
ATTGATTATAGCTACTAAAACTGGCGTCACGACACCTAGGTTATTGACACCGAGAGAGAGAGAGATGCGAAACCTATCTTCATAACTGCTTCTGTAAACTTCTCCAAATTCAGACATAAGGAATGATCGAAAACTTTTTCGAGAGAGAGAGAGAGAGAGAGAGAGAGAGAGAGAGAGAGAGAGAGAGAGAGAGAGAGAGAGAGAGTTACAAAACCAACCTCCAAAACTATTTCTGGTAATTTTTTAAGAAACTCAGTCATAAAGACACGCAGACGCATGATCACTGATTACGGAAAGGAGCTTCATTCATAACAGAGAAAGGTATCAATTTCTCCCAGGGCCAATATTCGGCCTCAATGCCATGTTCTATATTCTGCCCACCTTCCGTGAGGGTGCTGGGAATTCATTCCTCCACATTTGCTCCAGAAACTGAATTGTGGTCCGCTTGGTCGAATTGGTTTTTGTGGGTGAATGCCATTGATTGTAGAAATCTCTTGTGATTCGTTTCTTTTTTCAAACTGGATGTCAGATATTCTAAATACCAAGTTGCTGAGGGGGAATGCTTCTCTTTGTTAATTCATTATATATGTATATGTATTTATATATAAATATATACATGTGAAATATTTTCTGTGAAAACAGAATTCCATCAAATATAAGGGAGCCCTTACAAACGCCAAAATGTGGAAAATAAAGGCTATATTTCAGAGACCAAACTGTCTCTCTCCTCAGGCAAATAGTGAATGAGAAAAAGTTACAGAAAAGCGGTATTTATACCAGAAGGTCCATGGGTCAGCCGTGTGTGTATGTATGTATTTATGTATATACTGTACATACTGTATATATGTATACATCTATATGTATACATCTCTCTCTCTCTCTCTCTCTCTCTCTCTCTCTCTCTCTCTCTATATATATATATATATATATATATATATATATATATATATATATATATATATATATATATATATATATATATATATATATACATATACATACATCATAAATTAACAAAGAAAAGCATTCCCCCTCAGCACCTTGGTATTTTAAATATCTAACCTTCAGTTTGAAAAGATACAAATCACAAGAGGGTCTATAATCGCCGGCACTCACCCAAAAAAACCAATTCGACCAACCGGACCGCAATTCAGTTTCTGGAGCAAATGTGGAGGAATGAATTTCCAGCAGCCTCACGGAAGGTGGGCAGAATATAGAACATGGTAATGAGGCCGAATATTGACCCTGAGAGAAATTGATACCTTTCTCTGTTACGAATGAAGCCCCCTTCCGTAATCATTGATTATACGTCTGCGTTCCTTTCTTCCGATCATTCTTTATGACTGAATTTCGTGAAAGATGCCAGGAATAGTATTGAAGGTTGGTTCTCTCTCTCTCTCTCTCTCTCTCTCTCTCTCTCTCTCTCTCTCTCTCTCAAGTAAGTTTTCGATCATTCCTCATCACTGAATTTCAAAAAGTTATCCGAAGCAGATTTGAATACTGCCTTCTCTCTCTCTCTCTCTCTCTCTCTCTCTCTCTCTCTCTCTCTCTCTCTCTCTCTCTCTCTCAGATAATTTTTCGATCATTCCTCATGACTGAATTTCTTAAACGTTTAACAGAAATAGTTTTGAAAGTTGTCCTCGTACCTCTCTCTCTCTCTCTCTCTCTCTCTCTCTCTCTCTCTCTCTCTCTCTCTCTCTCTCTCTCTCTCTCTCTCTCTCTGTTTAATAAGATGATTAGAATTATTCATAAGAAATTACCTTTAAATTCTCACCCTATAAATAACCCTCGTATTCAAATATATCTCTATATTGCAACTTATGATGAAAAAAATATGATATTAATAACATGTACTGATTAAGTAAATGATACTTTGAATGCTTTTTTTTACATAAAATAAAGGAAAAGTTGAATGCTTTTTTTTACGTAAAATAAAGGAAAAGTTGAATGCTTTTTTTATATAAAGTGAAGGAAAAGCAATGAATAAAGACTACAAAATCCCTGAATAAAAATTGTGAAATTTGCATATCAAATTTTGCTTTGTAAATATACAAAGCCTTTGATTATAAGTTGGTTAATTTAATACCTTTGTATTTACAGGTTCAGTATCTTCCTCATCTTCAAGTGTCTAACTGGATGAAGAAGAAGGACTTTGGAAACCTGTGATGTGATGGATTCATCGAGATTTTAATATTACTCTTGATACAATTGAGTGCCATCTATGTACATCGAGGCTCGGAGATTATTAATTGAAAATGCAAGTCTCAAGAGAATATTATTTCTACATGTCATAGACGAAAGGTGAATATATTCGTAAATTTCAAATTCTGTGGGAACTAAAAAAAAAAAATATTTATATATGTAAAAATGAAATGGTCCCTTGCAAGTCTACAGAGAAAATAGTGTCCATTTATCAAACAGGAAATGTGAATATATTCGTATTTATCAGCCTTAACCGAAAAAAATTTTTAACTTCAAATACTGTGGGAACTCAAAAAAATAAATATTTATATATAACTAAAAATGAAATGGTCCTATTTCTACTTAACTAGAGATAGGAAACTTTAAGAGACTCTGTTTTCCAACACTTGTCAACACCAAAAGAAAATGTCGCCTTCGGACTGTATCTATTAGAATATCTATTAGGCGGAAAACAATACCAATCTATTAGACGGAAAAACAATACCAAATTTATCCCCCTCTAACCCAGGTACCAGCAAGGAAAACAGATCTAGGTATTTGGAACCGTACCTTGTCCCGGAAATCAGTTACCCAGGTTTTGGTGAAGTTCCACAACTCGCCACGTATTTAACCTGTCACTATTTGGGCGAGAAGGTTAGAGTGTTTCCCAAGAGTTTACGGGGCTCTCACCAAAAGTTCATCTGTGATTGTAACCCACAGACTCCTGCGAGAGATTCTGGTGCAGAAGCTCTCATCGAAGAAGACGAGACTCGACGAGAACAGACGGGTATCTCTAAGGCATCCCGTGTGCCTGAAGATCATTATTTTGTTGACTGGGCAACGCTGCCAGCAGGATCAAATAGCAAGAGAAGCTCTCCAGTTAGAGCGTCTAAAATGAATCGTGTGATTTTGAGGTCTGCGTCGTTACCTACAAACGCTTTGCAGAAACCGAACATGGGTGATTACAAGAAGATAACTGCTTCCCATCATTTGATATCCAGTTCACTGGAAAAATCAGCTTTAACAGGGAATTCACACAAACCAAGAACATTCCATCCTAAGCAGAAAGCCCTTTCTCAGGATCATCTGATGTCAAGCTCACCAGAGAAATTAACCTCTGCAAACAATGTACAAAAGACGAAGAAATTTACCCCAAATCGCAATTCAATATACCATCACCTAACACCCAGTTCACCTAAAATGTGTTCCACGCAAAAAGCGCAGAAATCAGACCACTTCACGCTTGAACAAAGAACTATTTCGCATAATATCACACCCGCCTCGCTCTCCAAAAACGACAAGGCGCCTGGCAACATGAAAAGCACCCTGTTTTCTACCACTTTCTACAGAAGATCTCAGAGAAGTAGAGGTCTACCTGTATTTGTAAGCTGTAGAAAAAGTTTGAAAGCCCATGTTAACAGTAATCGAACTCAAAAAGGATTTATCACAGCTGAAACTGCTTTGTTGGAACAAATTCCTCATGGAAATATTCTTGTGACTGCTGAGAGTGGCGAAGAGGCTCATTTAGATTTAGTTTGTGAAGAGAGTGCACCACAAGGGTTACCCTCTAGTCGAAGTTTTCAAACCGGATCAGACAATGATAATGATGTAATATGGTCACAGGACAGTGAAAAGCTTAAAAAGAACCTAGTTAATAGTGAAAACGTTCAGCGGAGTCTAATTAGTGGTGCAAATGGTCTAAGGAATATAGTTAGTAGTGAAAATGTTCAGAAGAATCTAGTTTGTAGTGAAAACGTTCAGCAGAGTCTAGTTAATGGTGGAAATAGTAAAAGGATTCTAGTTGATAGTAAAAACGTCCAGAAAAGTGTAATTAATGGTGAAAATAGTAAAGGAAACTTAGTTAATGGTGAAAACGTTCTGCAGAATCTAGTTAGTAGTGAAAATGATGAAAAGAATCTTGTAAATAGTGAAAACGTCCAACTAAGTTTAATCAGTGGTGCAAATGGGCCAGGGATTCTAGTTAATAGTGAAAATAGTCAAAAGAATTTAACTAGCAATAAAACTTTGAAGACTAACTCGATACAGAATGAATATGCTCGCGGGAACTCACATGACTACGAAAACGACCAAATAAATTCAACATCCAGCCATGCAAATATGCGAATAGATTCAACAAGCAGTGGAAATGTAGGAATAGATTCAAGCCGCAGCAGAAATGCCAGAATAAATTCAAGTATCAAGGAAAGCGTCAGAAGAAACCCAAATAACACAGCTGTCAGGAATCCAGCCAGCCTCAAGAGAACCCAGAGTGAGACAGAGCGGGTGGGAGAGGGAAGACCCACCCCAGAGCATGAAATTTGTGAAAGTGTCAAGACACGTCCAAAAAGTGTAAAAAGTGATCAAATGAATGAAATTACGAATGAAAGTGCTTTAATGAAAGTTGTTAGTGGCGAAAATGTTAAAATAAATTCATTAACGAGTACTGAATATAATGAAAAGATGAGAAGTATAGGAGATAATGTACCAGTTACAACAATGACTCACGACAGTGAGAGGATTAGAGCAAGTTCTGAAAACGGCAAAAACTCTCAGTTGGTTTCACCTAAAAGTGAAAGTAACCTAATGATTCCAGAAAACAACGACACTGACAGAAACAAATCACTTCAGAATGAAGATTTACCAAAATTCCCGTCACCTATTGCCAAGGGAATCGACGAAGATTGAAAATGTTCAGCCTTTGGAAGATTTCAGACAAACACAGGCCTTAGGAGATGATCTTCATTCAGTTATCAAAAGTGGAACCACAGAGAAAAATCATTTTAGTCCAAGGCAAATACAGACAGGGCCAGGTGAAGTTTTAGAAAATCATTCGAATTCTCAAGACAAAGACTTAATGATAGATTCACCGGACAGTGAAACAGTTAAAAAGAATCTAGGCAGTGACGAAAACGTCCAGCAAAGTCTATTTGGTGGTGACAATGGTCAAAGGAATCTAGCTTATAATGAAAATATTCAGACGAATGTGGTTAGCAGTGAAATTATTAAAATTAACCTGTTAAAGAATGAAAATATTCAAGAGAATTGCGAAAATGTACCACATGCGAATCTAAAACGTGCAGAAAATGAACCTAACCCTAAAAATATTTCATGTCAAAAAACACAAGGTGGAGAGAACTTCAAGGAAAATGTAATCAGCAGCTTCTCTAAATGCAAGACATGCAGACATCACAATTCCAATGCTTCCACTTACAGGTCTTCGGATACAGCCTCTACCTCACCATCCAGCAGGTACAGTTACGAATATTACGCGGAACAGCACCCAATGTCAGGTGTGCCCAGAGATTCTCACGAATTCTACGAACACCTCAAAAAGAACAAGATATTCACTCCTTCGGGGAGCAAACTGCCATACAGATGTATTTCCAGACAGTTTTCAATATGTCCTGCAGAACCAGAGACGTCCATATATCAAGGAAAAGTGACTTCGAATGGAAATAAAGGTCGTGGAAATCAGCTTGTTTGCGATTACATTAACCTTCACAGCAAATCTCTAGAGGCAGAGGATTCTACGTTAGAGGAACACGGGAGGTTTGTATCCACTGGGCAGCAATGCAGGAGTGATAATGCATTTCGAAAAACTGCACAAGGGAAAGTGAAGCCATTCTGCAGCGTACTACACAGGCTGAATGTCAGTTTTGCCAGACAGAACAACAAAAAGCCCAATTACCATCCTGGAGCACATGAAGAAAATAAGAAAATTCCTAAAACTACCGAAACAGACCCGAACTTAAAAACACCATCGCATCTAGACGTGATGAAATCCAACAGGGAATTCCTCTTGAAGTTAGCAGAATGCGAGAAGTATACTGCCGAAACATCGTCTCACATCGCCAGCGGTGCCCAGCACATCAAAACCAACAGAATCCTTCACGAAGTCTCTTCTTTCCTCATCTGGGACTACGCCAGCAACCTCTGCAGGAAGAGGAACAGCAGAACTAACAATTCGTCTACCACAGTGGTTCTCGACCAGGGAGGGATTCCCCCTTAGGGGAGAATGTCAGGGTTTCAGTGTCGATTCGAGTGATGGGAATCAACGTGCTTTTCAATCCTTCGTAGTTGAAATATTCACAACTCGGACATTACTTCATGTCATTCTGCTGTTGGGACCCTTACTGAGTTTTCTTATGCTATGGTTTTCTTGTAACGTAGAGTATAAGATAAATTTTTATTATCTTATTAATTTTTTTTTATGAGTAGGATATGATCATTGACATTTTGTATAAGTATAGAAGTAAGCTAAAATGTTTATGGAGAAGCTGAGGTAATTGTGAAGTCTGTGACAAAAATAAATACCTTAATATAATTCTATTATATATATACATATATATATTATATATATATATATATATATATATATATATATATATATATATATATATATATATATATATGTATATATATATATATGTATGTATGTATGTATATATGTATATATAATGTATATATATATGTATATATATATATATATATATATATATATATATATATATATATATATATACATAAACATATACATATGTATGTGTGTATGCATGTGTATATATATATAGTATATATAAACAGTATTAATGTGGTTCCTTCTATAGCTGCTGAAAACGCCGATGTGGAAATCAGTAATCTTAGAAGTGCCCAGTTCGGGGACTATACTCCTCCTCCTCCTCCTCCTCCTCCTCCTCCTCCTCCTCCTCCTCCTCCTCCTCCTCCTCCTCCTCCTCCTCCTCCTCCTTCTTCTTCTTCTTCTTCTTCTTCTTCTTCTTCTTCTTCTTCTTCTTCCATCAACGCTGATCTAAAGGTTTATCCATTTCTCTTCTTCATCATAAAGGACAAATTTCCTTATTCCAACTGTGAGAAATAGACAACTTGTCAACTGGTACCTAAGAATAACAGTTACCAGCATATAAGTGTAATCAATAAATGTTCTGATAACAATTAAAGATTTCATTTCTTTTTATGATATTCTTATCTTGATCTGTTCATTTCCTATCCTATGTAGTTACTAAGATGTTTACATACCTGGATGCTATTTTTAAATTATTGGGGTGTCCAAATAAAGTGTGTGAAAACCCATTGCTACCCTTATACAATTCTCCTCGTGTTTTAATCATTTTCTTATAATTTTATATATTTATTTGTTTATTTGTTAATTTATTTTTTTTCCTTTTTCATAAGCATTCTCTTCTTTCTGCATTTCCCATTACCTTCTATTACTTCTTTCTAATAAGGACCATATCTTTTGGAAGCTTGAGTTTCAAGTCAGTGACCCCTATGGTGGGCTTGTTCCATATGGATAGGGTTCAT
>NC_089747.1:38122380-38149880 GCF_040412425.1 Macrobrachium rosenbergii | reverse complement strand
TGCGTATTTAACTTTGAAGATGTAAAATGAGCTATGAGGAAGAGTAAAGAATGACTTATATTTAGTGATACAAATGCCCAATATCTAACCCAGACTCACTGATGAAAATAAGCGATACAATGCGATAAAAAAATAATACTGTCATTGGCTCCTCAAGTAATGGTAGGTTGTAAATTAAGTCGGCCTTGTCCCAGAAGCAAGTTCCTGAAATATATTTTAATATTACACCAGCCCCGGTTTTTTTGCCATGCCCCTAGGCTAGGTTAAGTTAGGTAGGTTAGGTTATGTTACGGTCAGGTTAGGTTAGGGAGAGTTAGGTTAGGTTAGATTAGTACCGGAAGAGGAATTTGGGTGTGGGAAACATAATGAGATTATTTTCAAGACAATTCTATGGTTAGTTTTTAAGATATGGCATCACGCTCTCTTCAGGGAAAGGTCTCGTACTCGGTTACATCTCGGGAAAATGCTACCCGGAGAGGTCTCTTACTTCTGGGTAACTGGTGGGAGAGATAAATAGGATTTTATGACCGGATTAAAGCACCCCGAATTGAGGAATGCAGATTAACCATAGTAGGATTATAAATCAGAAAGAAGTTCAGCAACGCAGCCAACGACAGCCATGTTCGTAGGCATTTTGGTTTGACTGTAGTCATGGTTCGAACCCATCGGTTAAACCACCAGTCATAGCTGCATGTAAGACAAGGCACTAAAGGAAGAGTTAAGATAGGGGCAGAATCAAAGAGGTCCTAGGAAAGAAGACTACAGCTACTGTGGTTTGGTCATGCAGAGAGAATAAGATCATGTGTTAAGTGTTATTAAGAGAATGGAGGTGGAGGAGGGAAGAAGGAGAAGAAGAGGAAGGCTAAAAAAAGTTCAGAAGGAAGGATAAAATAGCAAATGACATGCAGAAAAAAGGTTTAATTAAGAAGTCAGGATATGCACTGCACAGTGGAAGGTGGAGAATGCTGATAGGGAACAGCAACCCCATATAGAAATGAAGAAGAAGAAGAAGAAGAAGAAGAAGAGGAAGAGGAAGAAGAAAAAGAAGACTGGAGTAAGGCGATTAAACGCTTCAAGTCTTTAATGATCCAGCTACAACCATTATCAGCATGTATGGACCAATCCGTATTCCCCTTTACTTCCTCTTACTTCTTCTTAATGAACACCATCATATTCTTTGGAAGCTTGAATCTCACGTCAACAGCCCCTTTGGTGGGCTTTTTCCATATGAATAGGGTTCATCTTGTGAATATAATAATAATAATAATATATATTCTTCGGAAGCTTGAATTTCAAGTCAATGGCCCCTTGGATGGGCTTTTTCCATATGAATAGGTTTCATCTTCTGAATAATAATAATAATAATAATAATAATAATAATAATAATAAATAATTATAATAATAATCAGTCAAGGGTCCATCTAATGAAAGCAGCGGATAGATGCCTGCTGGAGACACGAGTCTCATCAACAAGAAACTCCAGTGACCCCAAACTTCGATTGAATAGGACGCCGGGCGTCGTCGCAAGGCTGAGACGGGAATTTCGTGCAACTCAGATGGAAACTTATATTACTTTCTTTCCTTTTGATCCACGTCGACACAAACTTTCCTCCCCTTTTCTCATGAACTTTGCAAATAAACCAGGGTTATAAGCAAGAGAGCGGGACAACTTCTTTAGGATTTACTAATATCCAGGAAAGTTCTGGGCAGTGATAATCTTCGTGGAGGTATATCGTGCTCAGGTCTCGACATTCTTGTTTGGAAGAGGCTCCGCGTGCTACAAGAATTATAAAGTTATTTTGTGAATTCTAACTTTATTTTGTGTCCCCCAAAATGTTATCTTTCCAGTTATGAGATGAGGTTGCTAACCCGACAGCTAGTTCCCTGCAAGTCGAGGGGCCCATTTTTGAAAGAGGTTTCACGTGGTGCAAGAATTATAACTTTGTTTTGTGTTCCCAAAGTTTTATCCTTCTGGTATGAATTAAGCATGCAAATGGGGTGAGGTTGCTAACTCTACAGTTTATTCCATGTGTCTTCAAGGGGCTTATGTGCCAACCGTGCCTGGCTTTTACAGAAGGCAAACCATCCAAGCATTGACCAAACTCTACTTATCTTGGCCAAGGGCTGAAATATGGTTTAACGAACATGTCATCGCCCAACACAAAAGCATTCCTGACTAGCAAGATAAAATACTGATTGAAATAGTACAACTGGAATTGCCTTCTATTCTGGCATATTGTCTCTCTAATTCTCTAATACAGTTTCTATTGAAGTCAGTGGCATTGTTCACAGATACTATCTTCTTATGAAGACTTTGAATCAGTCTACACTTCTCCTTTTTCTCTGCTGGCAAGCTTCTCAAGAACAAGGAAAACTCAACTGGGATTCTTTTCCATTTTCCGTTTCCCCACCTCTCTCGGCGGCGTCATCAGGACTGGGTCACAAATGCAGTGGTAAAAACCTCGTATTTGCAATCCAGTCCTGATGACGCCAAGTAAATGGAATGCGTGCCCGTAGAGAAAAAGAAGTGTAGACTGACTCAAAGTCTTGATATGAAGATAGTACCTGAGAACAATGCCTTTGACTTCAAAAGAAATTGAAACTGGAATTGTCAAACTTCCTATTATACATTATCATTGCTGTATCATTGCTGAAATATAAAACCTCAGTGTCACTATTTGGGGAATACTAAAGGTCCTCTGAGAATTTAGTTTGTTTGGTTGTTTTACATATAAGTACTGGTCACTGAATTGTCATAATATATATATATATATATATATATATATATATATATATATATATATATATATATATATATATATATATAAACACTTGCCATTCCATTACTGCAAGCTTATCAACTAATGCTGAAAATACCAATTTCTAACAATGCTTTATCCTTTACACAAATTCCTTCAGAAACATTTTCTTTCCTTGTTATACAATAGTCGAAGTCTCCCCAAGAATAATAAGACCCATTTTACCATATCAGAATCCATTCAGCGAAATTACCCTTTGAATATATTACCATTACCACGACAGGACACGCAAACATGGAAGATTGTTAAGCCGTACGTCACACAAACTTCTCTCATAAATGGTGCAATCATATATCTGATGCGCAAGTTTGTGCAAGAGAAGGCAGCAGCAATAAACGTTGGCAGTGATAAGAAATTTGCTTAATATTTATGTTCATAACTGCATAATCAAGGAGTGTAGGGTGGAAACCTCAGATTTGCGACAAGGTTCATTATTATTATTATTATTATTATTATTATTATTATTATTATTATTATTATTATTATTATTATTATTATTATTATTATTATTATTATTATTATTCAGAAGACGAACCCTATTCATATGGAACAAGCCCACCAAAGGGGCCATTGTTTTGAAATTCAAGCTCCCAAAGAATTTATTATTATTATTATTATTAATATTATTATTATTATTATTATTATTATTATTATTATTATTATTATTATTATTATTATTATTATTATTATTATTATTATTATTATTATTCAGAAGACGAACCCCATTCATATGGAACAAGCCCACCAAAGGGGCCACTGATTTGAAATTCAAGCTCCCAAAGAATATATTATTATTATTATTATTAAGCCCACCAAAGGGGCCATTGACTTGAAATTCAAGAAGCTTCCAAAGAATCTTATGGTGTTCATTTGCAAGAAGCAACAGAAGATAATGGGAAATACAGAAGACGATTAGAAAACCAGATAAATTAACATATATAAGCATTAAACGTTCACTATATCTTCTCATAATCCCAAATGCTTCGGAGGCCATTAGCGTCCACTTCAAGACAAAAATGGTGGAATGTCTCTTTACAACTCCCTGACGACGACAACTGAAATCTTCCTTCCTCTTTTTAACTGAGAAGAGTTTAAAGATTCATTTTGGGCCTCGTTGCTTGCTACACTGAATGCACTCAAGCAAATGCTCCCGCTATCATTTGCAGTTAAATGTGTTCATTACACGGCGTTTGGACAAACCTGTTTAGGGAAAGGGTTGTTTTTTATTTGCATGTATGTATATATATGTATATTATGTATATATATATATGTATACATATGCATGTGTATATATAAGCATATATATATATATATATATATATATATATATATATATATATATATATATATATATATATATATATATATATACATATATATATGTATGTATGTATGTATGTATGTATGTATGTATGTATGTATGTATGTATGTATGTATGTATGTATGTATGTATGTATGTATATATATATATATATATATATATATATATATATATATATATATATATATATATATATGTATATATATATATCTATATATATATGTATATATAATATAGGGTATATATATATATATATATATATATATATATATATATATATATATATATATATATATATATATATATATATATATGTATATATAAATATATATACATACATATATATATAAATATATATACATGTGTATATATATACATACATACAAACACCCCATTCCCTAAATGAGGTTGTTCCACCAAAAGCCAAACACCATCAACTCTATCTGTCTATGTAATGAACGCATTGAATTGCAAATGAGAGCGGGAACATGTGCTCGGGTGCATTCAATGTAGCAAGCAACGAGGCACACAAGGAATCTCAAACTCTTCTCAGTTAGGAAGAGGAAGGAAGGTTTCAGTTACCGTCGTCAGGGAGCTGTAGAGAGACGTTCCACCATTTTTAAATTGAATTGGACGCTAATGGCCTTAGAAGCATTTGCGGTTATGAGAAGATATAGTGAAAGAATCATGCTTATATATTAATATGTTAATTTATCTGGTTTTCTAATAACTTTCTGTATTTCCCATTATCTTCTGTTGCTTCTTTCGCACGAACACCATAAGATTTTTTGGAAGATTCTTGAATTTCAAGTCAGTGGCCCCTTTGGTGGGATTGTTCCATATGAATAGGTTTCATCTTCTGAATAATAATAATAATAATAATAATAATAATAATATATATTCTTTGGAAGCTTGAATTTCAAGTCAGTGGCCCCTTTGGTGGGCTTGTTCCATATTAATAGAGTTTTTCATCTTCTGAATAATAATAATAATAATAATAATAATAATAATAATAATAATAATAATAATAATAATAATATATTCTTTGGTAGCTTGAATTTCAAGTCAGTGGCCCCTTTGGTGGGCTTGTTCCATATGAATAGGGTTTTTTGATCTTCTGAATAATAATAATAATAATAATAATAATAATAATAATAATAATAATAATAATAATAATAATAATAATAATAATATAGTCTTTAGGAGCTTGAATTTCAAGTCAATGGCCCCTTTGGTGGGCTTGCTCCATATGAATAGGTTTCATCTTCTGAATAATAATAATAATAATAATAATAATAATAATAATAATAATAATAATAATAATAATAAAAATAATAATAATAATAATAATAATAATATAATAATAATGAACCTTGTTGTAAATCTTGAGGTTTCCACCCTACATTCCTTGATGTCATGCACTTATGAACATAGATATTAAGGAAATCTGTTATTATTGCCAACATTCATAGTTATTGCACCCTCTTGCATAAGCTTTCGCATCAAATATGTGAAACACCATTTATTGGAGAAGTTTCAGTCTTCTATTTAATAATCTTCTTTTTAATCGTCTTCTGTTTAATAGTTCTCTATTTCATAGTCTGTTTAATGGCCCTCTATTTCATAGTCTTCTGTTTAATAGTCCCCTGTTTGATAGTCTTCTACTTAATAGTCCTCTATTTTATAGTCTTCCGTTTAATAGTCCTCTATTTCATAGTCTTTTGCTTGATAGTTCTCTATTTCATAGTCTTCTGTTTAATAGTCCTCTATTTCATAGTTTTCTACTTAATAGTCCTCTATTAAATAGACTTCTACTGAATAGTCCTCTGTATAATATGGTCCCGTGTTTAATAGTCCTCTATTTAATAGTCTTCTGTTTAATAGTCTCCTGTTTAATAGTCTCCTGTTTGATAGTATTCTGTCTGATAGTCTTCTATTTAATAGTCTTTTGTTTATAAAAGAGGGACGTGAGGTAGGAGACATTAATAGAGTGAGAACGATAGTCTTCTTTTTAGGTCTTCTATTTCATAGAAGACTATTAAATTGAAGATTATTAAACAGAAGGCTATTAAATAGGAGAAAACTAAATGTAAGACTGTTAAACAGAAGGTTATTAAATTGTCTTCTGTTTAATAGTCTTCCATTTAATAGCCCTCTTTTTAATAGTCTTCTATTTAATAGTCTTCTATTAAATAATCTTCTATTTAATAGTCTTCTGTTTAATAGTCCTCTTCTATTGAATAGCCCTCTATTTAATAGTCTTCTATTAACAGTCTTCCATTTAATAGCCCTCTGTTTGATAGTCTTCTGTTTAATAGCCCTCTATGTAATAGCCTTCCATTTAATAGTCTTTTATTCAATAGTCTTCCATTTAATTAGTCTTCTATTTATTAATCTTTTGTTTAATAGTCTTCTATTTAATAGACCTCTATTTAAATAGTCTTCTATTTAATAGTCTTATATTTAATAACCCTCTATTTAAATAGTCTTCTGTTTAATAGCCTTCTATTTAATAGCCCTCTGTTTAAATAGTCTTCTATTTAATAGCCTTCCATTCATGAGATGAGACCTGAGGCAGGAGAGGCCATTAGAAGGAGAACGACCGAAATTCTCTCTTCCTCGGTAATGAGAAGAACATCCACTTGAGCTGTGTACCTTCCTTTATGGTTATGAGTCCTGTAATATCAGTGTAATGGAGTTATTGTTATTGTGACATACTGTAATTACTTCTGAGTATTAACTGTTTGTCGTGTTGGGGAGTTGTCTATTATGTTTGCGAGAAGTTTTATTTGTATATGTGGGTGTGTATGTATATATATACATATTTATATACACATACACACGCATATATATATAGATATATAGATATATATATACATATATATAAATATATATTTCGTTTTAGGGGATCATACGAATTGAAAGACCAATTGTTCACCTTTGCCCTTCCACTATTGTCGACCTTGGCTGTTCATTGCTTTCCCTATTTAAGCATTATTCTTTTCTACTTGACGTTTTCCCATTGTCAGGACATCAAATTAATCATAAAAAAGTCAATCAGTCTGCTGGAATTCTAATTAGAGTAAATTAATCTCTATTTCTTCGACTTACAGTGTGCTGTTATCTATTTCAGATTTGATGCAGACGAACTGAATCCGAGGACAGACCTTTGAAGGCTTTAGATCTACAGAGATATGAGAGAAGACGAAGCCTGGAGGATTATCTTCTGCCACTCCTTGATCACTGGGAGCCGAGACAGGTAAGATTTGGAGGAGGTATCAATTAGTAAATGGAAAAATAATCCTTGGTAAGCCCTTTGAAAAAAGATCAAGTTGGAGGAAATCTTAAGCCTCAATAGAGCATCTACCAGACGATTTGGCCTCGTAGAAGGATAGTGCCATCAGCGCACCTCACGTGGTGAACTGCAGGCATTACTTGAGGGTCTCTGCCGCATCCCTTCGGTCCCTAGCTGCGACCTCTTTCATTCCTTTTGCTGTACCTCCGTTCACATTCTCTTTCTTCCCTCTGACTTTCCACACCCTCTCAAACAATTGAGTCATAGTGCAACTAAGAGGTTTTCTCCTTGTTACGCCTGTCAAACCTTCTTACTGTCAATTTCCCTGCCAGCGCCGAATGACCTCATAGGTCCCAGGGCTTGTTCTTTGGCTTAAATTCAAATATCCATCTCTCTCTCTCTCTCTCTCTCTCTCTCTCTCTCTCTCTCTCTCTCTCTCTCTCTCTCTCTCTCTCCCTTATCAGACGATTTGGATGAGGGATATTTCTGGGAATCAAAAGAAAACAAGAATTATTCCAAACTGTATCATATTTTGGGGATAGAAGGAAAGTGACACTTCAGAATTTTAATTAGAATCTCTAAAAGTGGGTGTAAGGTGATTTGTTTCTCTTTGATAATAATTATTGTTCTCTTTCTTTCATTTCCTTGTTCTGCCGTCGTGAAATTATATTTTATTGGCTGAAATAGAGTATATCTATGGGGCTGGATTGTGGATTATCCTGACTCTGTCATCCAGGTGGAAGATTACAAACAGAAAAATAGTGTTGAATATATGGCTATCCATTTATATATTATATATATATATATATATATATATATATATATATATATATATATATATATATATATATATATATATATATATATATATATATATGTGTGTGTATATATATATATATATGACGTTACTTTGTACCCTTACATTTTACTCTCTCTCTCTCTCTCTCTCTCTCTCTCTCTCTCTCTCTCTCTCTCTCTCTCTCTCTCTCTCTCTTTCCCGCCTGGTTAAAACAATCGCCCTCCCACGTGCGATTCCCAAATCCCCCAGGCGCGACAGACCCAATGAATGACAATCCCTCTGTCTCTATTTAGGGACAAATCAGGCTCATTGCAATGGGTAAGCTGCTAGAACCTTTCCTGTTCTCGCCCTAACTCTATTTGCCCAGCTGGTAACAGCTGGCAGCTTCCGGGGATTCTCATATTCGCAGCTGGTGAGCCCTGCTTGCTTGCTTGCTTGCTTGCTTGCTTGCTTAAGCCTCTGGGAAGTGTCAGAGAAATAGTATGATTCAGTGCTTGCTGTAAAAGAACTGATTTTTTTGTAGCTTTGGGTGACGGGGTCAGTCTTCTTGTTGGGATTCCTCAAACGGTTCAGGCTGATTCCCTCACGGGAGTTCCTCTCTCAGTTCCTCTCTCAGTTCTTCTCTCAGATCCTCTTTCAGTTCCTCTCTCGTTTCACCTCACAGTTCCTCTCTCAGTTCCTTTCTCAGTTCTTCTCCCAGTTCTTCTCTCAGTTCCTCTCTCAGTTCCTCTCTCGTTTCACCTCACAGTTCCTCTCTCAGTTCTTCTCTCAGTTCCTCCCTCAGTTCCTCTCACAGTTCCTCTCTCATTTCACCTCACAGTTCCTCTCTCAGTTCTTCTCTCAGTTCCTCTCTCAGTTCCTCTCTCGTTTCACCTCACAGTTCCTCTCTCAGTTCTTCTCTCAGTTCCTCCCTCAGTTCCTCTCACAGTTCCTCTCTCAGTTCCTTTCTCAGTTCTTCTCTCAGTTCTTCTCTCCCAGTTCCCTCTCTCATTTCCCCTCACAGTTCCTCTCTCAGCTCTTCTCTCAGTTCTTCTCTCATTTCCCCTCCCAGTTCTTCTCTCAGTTCCTCTCCCATTTCTTCTCTCAGTTCCAGAGGTCCTTTATTCCTCACACCGCTGGACTGTGGAAGAACAGCCTGGCTACTGAAGATGACGTGTAATAGGAACTTCTTCAGAAGTTCAAGCTAAGATGCGATGCATAACTACCCCAATACAATTCTCCTTGTATTCTAATAATTTACTTACATTTTCTCTGTTTATTTATTAATCTGTTAATTTATTTTTTTCTTTCTCAATAAGTGATCTCTTCTTTCTGTATATCCCATTACCGTCTGTTACTCACCTCTAATGAACACCATGATATTCTTTGGAAGCTTGAATTTCAAGTCAGTGGCCCCTTTGGTGGGCTTGTTCAGTATGAATAGGGTTCATATTGTGAATAATAATAATAATAATAATAATAATAATAATAATAATAATAATAATAATAATAATAATAATAATAATAATTAGTTTCTTTACGGTTATTAGATTAGCACACTTACTCAGGTAAGGTCAGGTAAGGCCACCCTATTTTTAACTTCAGTAAATCCTCTGATAAAAATCAGTCTTCATTTTGGGCTCACCTCTCTCTCTCTCTCTCTCTCTCTCTCTCTCTCTCTCTCTCTCGCTTGAACTTCTGATATCAACCCTTCATTCTCGTCTATTTCTTTAGCTATTGCTTATTCCTATTCCGAAGTATTTCTTAGTTTACATACTAACCTAAATCCATTGCTTCATTAAACTGACACATACCCAGTGAGCTCCTGCAACGAGAAGAAAATCTCCTTCATTAAATTCAATTTGTTTTCTGAAAGGGACTGATGCTTGCATTATGTCGGCCCCGGGCGGGAAACGAGGCTGTTCATCTAATTCAAACGGAGGATGATCGCTATTCGTTTTGGGGGGCAGATGGTCGAAACACCTCTCATGTTTCCCGTTTATCTAATCTTTATCGGTCTCGTGCATTCTCGCATGCGTTCCGTCGACCTGGTAATGTACTGCGCGAATTCTTTTAAGAGAACTGGATGTCGTTTTGTTTGTATTTCACATCCTGTGGATTGTTTTACTCTCTCGTTTTGTCTTCATTTTTTTGTTGTTTTTTGGTTAAGAAGATTTTACAATATGTGTATTTGCTTTAGGGTAAATGACATTCAGCTTAATTCACAGAAATATATGTTTATAATTTTATTATTATTATTCAGAAGATGAAGAACCTTATTCATATGGAACAAGCCCACCAAAGGGGCCACTGACTTGAAATTCAAGCTTCCAAAGAATATTATTATTATTATTATTATTATTATTATTATTATTATTATTATTATTATTATTATTATTATTATTATTATTATTATTATGCCCACCAAAGGGGCCACTGGCTTGATATTCAGTCCTCCAAAGAATATTGAGGTGTCCATTAGGAAGAAGAAAGAGGAAGTAAAGAGAAATATAAAAAGAAGAGATCTCACTTACTAAAAAGGAAAAATATATTAATAAATTAATAAATAGATAAAAATGTATTTAAAAAACAACGGGAACAGCATTAGGGTAGTACCGCCTGCTGTTATAAAAAAAATGCATAAAGGATTTGGAGCGATCCCATCGCAGGAAAACATCAAAACGACTTTGGAAAGAGATGTGAATCTCTGATGCAGTGATGTGAGTACCAGTAGCGCACGAACATCACGACCGGAAGTTTGTTTATGGCTGAAGGAGCGAGATTTCGTTGGTCCAGAAAATCACTGGGAAAGAATTGGTCAGATTACGTGACAAATGGGAAGAAGGATCGTTGATTATTTTATTTTTTATGGTATACACACACACACACATAATATATTGTGTCTTAAACTTCTTACGCTCAAACGTCATTTGATGTTGTGTATCTCTCCGTCATTTTCGTAGAATAATGTGAAATTATTCTCTCCCAGAAATCTCCGTCGCTTGAATATTCAATCGATAAAAGCTCCGTTTTCTTTCGAAGATTTAGGGGTCACTATTATAATCGCCAACTCTATTATGTTTTGTCGCAGCCGTATAGTTGGAGCGTCTGGTGAAGAAAGAGTAACAATAATTATTTTTATTTCACATTACTGTGCTTGCGTTGATATAACCACTCTCTCGTATGTTGCTTTATTTCACACTACTGTGCTTGCGTTGACATAACCACTATGTTGCTTTATTTCACACTACTGTGCTTGCGTTGACATAACCACTGTCAGTGCTTCGTATTTTGCTTTATTTCACACTACTGTGCTTGCGTTGATATAACCACTCTCAGTGCTTTATATTTTGCTTTATTTCGCATTACTGTGCTTGCGTTTATATGACCATTCTCAGTGCTTTGTATGTTGCTTTATTTCACACTACTGTGCTTGCGTTGACATAACCACTGTCAGTGCTTCGCATTTTGCTTTATTTCGCATTACTGTGCTTGCGTTTATATGACCACTCTCAGTGCTTTATATTTTGCTTTATTTCGCATTACTGTGCTTGCGTTGACATAACCACTGTCAGTGCTTCGCATTTTGCTTTATTTCACATTACCGATGAATCTGCAGATGAGTCAGGCGTCGAAGCCTTCTCGGCTCCATTGTTTCAGGTTCCGAGGGGTTGCAGTTGTTGTTTCTTCGATTGTTGTTTCTTCTGTTGTTGTTTCTTCAATTGTTGTTTCGATTGCTGTTTCTTTGGTTGTTGTTTATCCAATTGTTGTTTATTCGGTTGTTGTTTCAATTGTTGTTTCTTCGGTTGTTGTTTCAATTGTTGTTTCTTTGGTTGTTGTTCCAATTGTTGTTTCTTCAGTTGTTGTTTATCCAATTGTTGTTTATTCGGTTGTTGTTTCAATTGTTGTTTCTTCAGTTGTTGTTCCAATTGTTGTTTCTTCAGTTGTTGTTCCAATTGTTGTTTCTTCAGTTGTTGTTCCAATTGTTATTTCTTCAGTTGTTGCTTCAAATGTTGTTTCTTCAATTGTTATTTGGATTGTTGTTTCTTCAATTGTGTCTTCAATTGCTTCTTCAATTGTGTCTTTAATTGCCGTTTCAATTGTTGTTTCTTCCATGTTGTTTCAATTGCTGTTTCTTCAATGTTGTTTCAATTGTTGTTTTTCAATTCAGTTGTTGTTTCATTTGTTGTTTCTTAAATTGTTTTCCTTAACTGTTGTTTCTTCAATTGCTGTTTCAATTGTTATTTCTTCAGTTGTTTCAATTGTTGTTTCTTACATTGTTTTCCTCAACTGTTGTTTCTTCAATTGTCGTTTGAGCAAGACGCTGAGACCGTGGCCGCCTTTGGGGGCAATAAAACTCCATGAGAAAAGTTTCGGGAGGAGAGAGAGAGAGAGAGAGAGAGAGAGAGAGAGAGAGAGAGAGAGAGAGAGAGAGAAATAATGATGTGGTAATGCATGTTTTGTGGAGAGGAAGTTTGCTCTTTTGGAGAGAGAGAGAGAGAGAGAGAGAGAGAGAGAGAGAGAGAGAGAGAGAGAGAGGGGGAGAGAGTGAGGAGTACAGTATATCTTCTTTGCATGTCCTAAGAGAGAGAGAGAGAGAGAGAGAGAGAGAGAGAGAGAGAGAGAGAGAGAGAGAGAGAGAGAGAGAGGCAGAGAGGGTATAGCACTTTGAATGTCCTAAGAGAGAGAGAGAGAGAGAGAGAGAGAGAGAGAGAGAGAGAGAGAGGTATATCATTTTGTATACGTATGTCCTTTGACAGAGAGAAAGAGAGAGAGAGAGAGAGAGAGAGTGAAAGAGAGGGGGGATTGAGAGAGAGAGAGAGCGGTATATCATATTGTATGTCCTATGAGAGAGAGAGAAAGAGAGGGGGGATTGAGAGAGAGAGAGAGAGAGAGAGAGAGAGAGAGAGAGAGAGAGAGAGAGAGAGAGAGAGCGGTATATCATAGTGTATGTCTTATGAGAGAGACAGAGAGAGAGAGAGAGAGAGAGAGAGAGAGAGAGGGAGAGAGAGAGAGACAGAGAGAGAGAGATTATAAAGAAGTCTCTGATCGTATTTATGCGAAAATATATGTTTATTTTAGTAAAATGAAATTGGAATTAATAGAAAAATCTAGAATTTATTATATATTTATTTTATTAAATTCCGTTGATCCAGCCACACTGTTTAATGAAAAATATATACACAAGAGGTTCTGCTTTCTCGTAATAATAATAATAAAATAATAATAATAATAATAATAATAATAATAATAATAATAATAATGGAAGGCAATTCTATTCCATAATAATAATAATAATAATAATTAATAATAATAATAATAATAATAATAATAATAATAATAATAATAATAATAATAATAATAGTAATAATATAATAATAGTAATGGAAGGCAATTCTGTTCAATAATAATGATAATAATAATCAACATTATCATAATAATAATACTAATAATAATAATAATAATAATATAATAATAATAATAATAATAATAATAATAATAATAGTAATAATAATAATCAACATTATCATATAATAATAATAATGAAAGGCAATTCTATTCAATAATAATAATAATATAATAATAATAAACATTATCATAATAATAATAATAATAATAATAATAATAATAATAATAAAAACATTATCATAATAATAATAATAATAATAATAATAATAATAATAATAATAATAATAATAATAATAATAATAATAACGATGATGATGATGATGAAAGAGAAACGAAAGCCCAGACATCTTAAGGTTTGGGAAAATGGTTTTGGCAGGAAGCAGCTGCGTTTGAGATTGGCAATATTCTCGATTGGAGATGAAAGAAGGCTGGAGCATGACTTAATAGGCAGAGAGAGAGAGAGAGAGAGAGAGAGAGAGAGAGAGAGAGAGAGAGAAAGGGAGAGAATCATTTCGTATGTCTTCTGATAGAGAGAGAGAGAGAGAGAGAGAGAGAGAGTGGGGAGAGAGAGATCTTTTGTACGTCC
The DNA here is from genome assembly GCF_040412425.1 of Macrobrachium rosenbergii. Lineage (NCBI taxonomy): Eukaryota > Metazoa > Arthropoda > Malacostraca > Decapoda > Palaemonidae > Macrobrachium > Macrobrachium rosenbergii. Next base: position 38,135,671 of record NC_089747.1, on the reverse strand, counting down.
TCTGACACAGAGAGAGAGAGAGGGTATATAATTTCGTAAGTCCTCTGAGAGAGAGAGAGAGAGAGAGAGAGAGAGAGAGAGAGAGAGAGAGAGAGAGAGAAGAGAGAGAGAGGTGGGGATATATCATTTCGTATGCCTTTTGATAGAAAGAAAGAGAGAGAGATCCTTTTGTGTGTTCTCTGAGAGAGAGAGAGAGAGAGAGAGAATATCATATTGTATGTCCTCTGATATATATATATATATATATATATATATAGAGAGAGAGAGAGAGAGAGAGAGAGAGAGAGAGAGAGAGAGAGAGAGAGAGTATTACTAAACACACCGGACACAACGAACACAAGAGACAATGGGGTACTACTGTGAAACGAACACTTGAAAAGTTAGCCATAATCGCACTCCTGGCACTGCTATAGGTACCAACAACACACACACAGGCCACCACCGGACCGCGGCTCAGAGTTTCATGGTCCACGGCAGAGGGTTTCACGGGCCATGGCTGAAAGTTTCATACAGAAAACTCGAAGAAACTTCTGCGCATTTTTCACTTGTTATATTTTGGAGGCCATTTTGAGGTCAGTGCATATCCTATAATAATAATAATAATAATAATAATAATAATAATAATAATAATAATAATAATAATAATAGGTTAATGGGGAAACTTGAACTGCAAAAGAAACGTGAATTTAAAATTCAGAAGTTTTGGGGAAGAATGGTTTTTGGCAGGAAGAGGCGGAGATGGAGATTGGTAATATTCTGGATGGAAGATGAAAGAGATCTGGTGCCTGACTTAATGGCCCAGGATGAGAGAGAGAGAGAGAGAGAGAGAGAGAGAGAGAGAGAGAGCAACAGAGAGAGATTAGAGAGAGATAGATATTAGGCTTGCAACAGAGAGAGATAGATATTAGGCTTGCAACAGAGAGAGGGAGAGAGACAGACAGACAGAGACAGAGAGAGACAGATCTGACTTGCAACACTAAGAGAGATCTGACTTGCATCAGAGACAGACAGACAGACAGATTTGACTTGCAACACGGAGAGAGAGAGAGAGAGAGATCTGACTTGCATCAGAGAGACAGACAGACAGACAGAGACTGAGAGAGAGAGATACAGATTTGACTTGTAACGCAGAGAGAGAGAGAGAGAGAGAGAGAGAAGAGATATCTGACTTGCATCAGAGAGAGAGAGAGAGAGAGAGAGAGAGAGACGCAACAGAGAGATAAAGACAGAAAGACATTACACTTGTAAACGATTGGGAGAGAGAGAGAGAGAGAGAGAGAGAGAGATCTGAGAGAAAAGAGAGAGAGAGAGAGAGAGAGAGAGAAGAAGAGAGATAGAGACAGAAAGACATTACACTTGTAAACGATTGGGAGAGAGAGAGAGAATTAAACTCGCAACAGAGAGAGAGAGAGAGAGAGAGAGAGAGAGAGAGAGAGAGAGAGAGAGAGAGAGAAACTCGCAACAGAGAGAGAGATAGAATTTTACATGTTGAATAAGTAAAGACAGTATGTCAGCTGCTATATATGGCAGCTATGTCACTCCATTATAGCTTATGGTTGAAGACTCTACAGTCTTAGCCATATAAAACCTTAGCTTCTCCATCACCCTTTATGCCGAAGCCATCCTCAGTACGTACGATACGACAGCATAGGGGGGCAATCTTTCCAAAGTTTTGGATTATTGTAGCGCGTCGGCGCGCGCGTACGGTCAAATAAATTTAATTTTTATTATTATAATTAATTTATTCTTAATTATTCATTACAATTTAATAATCTGGAAGTCTTAATTATCTCGTGATTTCCTTTTTTTTTATTTTCACTACTTTCGAAAAGTGTTCTCCCCCGCGTCTTCTCGTTGCCTAGCAACCGCACTGTGACGTCACTCTTTGTTTTGATCTCGTGCTGTCAAGACGTCCCGGAAATAAACGAACAGTTTGACTGTCTTTGAAGTTATTTCATCGTATAAGTGAAATCCATCGGCAAGTAAGTGTTTATAAACGTATTTCGATTAAATAAAAAAAATAGTAACCATGTTTTTATCAGCCATTAAGCTTAAGGTGTGACAATTTTAGGTGAGGGGGTTCTCACCCCCCCCCCTGCGAGTTGTCCCTGAAAATACCAGCTAGGAACAGATTTTTTGGGGAAAGATGGAGAGACGCTGCGTATGCCAGGCTATTTCGACGCCTCACGGCCACCTCTCAAGCATTCCAAGACACCGTTCGAGAAGGGTACATCCTCACCTAACCTTAATCGAGGGTTGGTGCGATCTGACGTGGCGCCTTGCCCCGTCCGAACCCTCCTGATTACGGGCTGCTCTGGGAGCAAGAGCCCGTGCTGGCACAAGGCCAGCTAAATCTGAAACAACAATAATGATGCGACACTGTGCACAGCAGAACGATGTGAGTGCGTCTCTTCCGGTCCTGGTCGTTTCGGCCGTAAGTCATTTAGGCCGTAACGTCCCAAACAACGTAAAACGCAATGTTTATGGTATTTACCGTCATTATTTTATGCTTTACGTACATCCCCAAGGGGCTGGTACTAAATGGCGCCCATTTTGCACGTAAGCGTGCTTACGGCCTAAGTGACTTACAGTCAAAAGGACCCGAACTCATCTATTCGGCAGTAGGCTAGTCTTAAAGCGGTTAAGTGTTAGTGTGATTTCTTTGGTCACCTCGACTTATTTTAAGTCTTTCTACCTTAAGGTTTTTTCCTGAGTCAGAATCAAAAAACAAATATCTTCCCTTTATGCAGTTCATTGTCCAACTAACTACAGTCTCAGCCAACTTGGGCGGAGTTTTTTTGCATTCTGGCATGCGACGACCGACCCAGCGTTCGCTGATGCCAGGCTGTAAATTTAAAATTTAAGCAAATTACCAAAAGAGACAAAACAGAATCATATGTTCAGACTAATATTTTAACAGCTATTGCCTAGATTTTAACAAACTAGACAGTGAAAGATGTAATGTTTCTATTCCTATTCAAGTACAGGGGCCATACACTTTACTATTCCTTCAAGGTGTCATTTCTTTCATGCATTTCTAACCATTGTTGTTGGTTCTAACCAAGATTTTTTATATTTTTCTAGAGGGCCCCGTCCAAGATGCATGAATTTTATTAATCATAACATACTCAATTTATAGATATCAATAGTAACCATCACCAAAAAAATGAATAAAGCATGGAAATGAAGCAGGGACAGATACAGAGATGCATCCCAACCTAACCTTCACAACTATGGCATTGAATAGCCATGTCTGGCCTAGCATTTCATTCATGCAAACCAAATTGTCCCCGTAGGGGGTTAGTGCCGTCAGTGCACCCTATGTGGTACACTGTAGGCATTACTTAAGGTTCTTTGCAGCGGGCTTCGGCCCCTAGCTGCAACCCCTTTCGTTCCTTTTACTGCAACCTCGTTTTATATTCTCTTTCTTCCATCCTACTTTCCACCCTCTCCTAACAATTGATTCATAGTGCAAATGCTTTGAGGTTTTCCTCCTGTTATACCTTTCAAACCTTTTACTGTCAATTTCCATTTCAGCGCTGAATGACCTCATAGGTTTCAGTGCTTGGCCTTTGGCCTAAATTCTATATTCAGTTCGAACCAAATTGTAACTTACTGTGGGGCTCCGGCTGCAAAATGGCTGAGGGCTTGCCTAACCTGACCTCAACAGTCAATTAGTTTAGAGACTGGTTTTGTGAAGACATTGGATGCAAAGAGAGAGAGAGAGAGAGAACTGAAATCATAATAAAGAATTGCCCCTGCACTAAAGTTTGTTACTTAAAGTCCTTTGCCCGGGCATAGCAATTGATATTGTTTCAACCTGTCATTGTGATCAAATTAATTGTTATTATTAATTCTCTTTGTATATTATTTAGAATTTGACAAAAATGAATTGCTTTTCACAATGTTTTGTATTTACAGGCATGGCACTGGAATGGGCCACTGAGGAGAATAAATGTTTTCGACAAAAACTAATTATTTCTGGAACAAATAAAAGAAAGCGTTTTGGTAAGTTTACTGTTTGTATGTAGTAGTATTTATATGTATTGTTTGAGAATTAAGGGTTTTTTATCTATCCTTTTATTCCTAAACATACACCAGTGTCTATTCACGTTCATCACGGTCGTCATTAATGTTAGAGTGTTCCTATGAAAAAACAGGCAGTCCCAGTTTTATGTCTTGGGTTCCGTTCCAACGCCGCGTCGTAAGCCGAAAATCATCGTAACCTGAAAATCATCGTAACCTGAAATATCGCCAAAAATTTTAAGAAAACCTTACTTTTAATCGTTTGAGTGTCTTGTCAACGATGTAAACTGCATTTTTTATTGAGTTTTTCATCAAAAAACTGCCAAATTTTGACCATTCTGCCCCTTGGGGAGCCGTATTTCTTCCATCGGAACAGCGTCATAAACCCGGAACATGCGTTGTAACCCAGGGAATAATTTTTTATGAATATATTTGAAGAGCGTCGTAAGTTTGGAACATTGTAAGCCGAGCCCATCGTAATCCGGGGACTGCCTGTATAGACCTTTGTCATAGACAGGCTTATCTTTGAAACTCAAGTTGGTTCGGTTGTTGAGACCATAGTCAGGTGGGTAACTTGCCTAGGTTAATTTCCTATATACTTTGTAAGTATTTAGGTTCTAACTTCTTTTGTGACCAGTTTGAGTCAGTTGGTAACTGCCATATTTTCCACTAGATTCTGATGTTACATAACTCTTTGCCATTGTTCTACCTCCAATCACCGTAGGGGGATAGTGTTGTCAGTACACCTCACAGGGTACACTGTAGGCATTACTAAAGGTTCTTTGCAGTGTCTCATCAGCCCCTAGTTGCAATACCTTTCATTCCTTTTACTGCACCTCCTTTCATGGTGCAACTGTGAGGTTGTCCTCCTGTTACACCCTTCAAACCCACCTACTCCCAATTTCCTTTCCAGCGCTGAATGACCTCATGATTCCCAGTGCTTGGCCTTTGGCCTAATCTCTATATTCCATTCCGTTCCATTCTATACCTCCTGTGTAGTGTGCTGAGTGTCACCCTATTTGCTAATGTCAGAAAATTAGTAAGTGATTGTTGGCAAGAATGTTGGGACTCAGATGGTGATGGGAAATTTTTTTATTATTATTATTTGTCGCATAAGATAGTTTTTCAACAGATTCAAGTTGTGATATATTTTAAGTCATTTTATAATTGTACCGTACTTTTGTTTATAACTTTTCGGTTATAAATTTGCTCTATAGTTCAGTACATGTATAAACTGTCTGGAAAAATATACTGTATATTATAGTATAGTGTTACTGCTCTGTTTACAGGAATGCTTGAAAAACCCAATTTCCTTCCATCGGCTCCGAGTCACTTACAGTGCATGGGAAAGGTGTCATCAAGGAAGACTTAGACAATGAATTGACTCTCAGGCCAAGAAGTAAGTCGATATTGGTTGTCAGTTTTTGTGAGTACGAAAAGGAATATCTTATGTTAATGCTTACCCATTCTATTGGTGTATCCTTTTGTGCTCTGCAGTTTTGAATAAGTAAGCCAATAATAATGATATTGTTAAGAATAACGATAAGATATATCGATCACATCCTTTCAGAGGGTAAAGGTTAGGGAGGATATTGAAAACTATAAGTGATATGTTACTCGTTTTCCACAAATTCTCCATCGTTACCTTATGTACAGCATGGTAAAACCACAAAGATGACACAGTACTTACAATTAGTTCAGTAGGTTATAAACTGTCAAAACATTGTATCAAGTTGCTAACACTTTTTAGGGGCTATCTCAGCCGCCTGTGCATTTTTTATCCCAAGTCCAAATTACAGTAGTAAGTTTTGATGTATAGTCTTAATCTACAAGAGAGTTATTCCCCTTGGGAGGTAGTGCCGTCAGTGCATTAATTAAGGTTCTTCGCAGCTTGCCTTCGGCCCCGAGCTGCAACCCCTTTCGTTCCTTTTACTGCACCTCCTTTTATATTCTCTTCCATCTTACACCTTTCTAACAATTGATTCATGTCAACTGCTTTGAGGTTTTCCTCCTGTTACAGAATGACCTCAAACCTCCCAGTGTCAATTGGCCTTTGCCTAGAGTCTGATTCAATTCAATACAAGAGAGTTATTGAATTGGTATTAGAGTATCCAAGAAACTGAACTAGATCGGTCTTAATCCCCACCAGTCAGCCACATTTAGAATGAAGTAAATTGCATATTTGTGATTGGAAAATTCTGTAAACAAGTGATCGGTTCTGCCTTAGAGACTTATCTCAAATCTCCATTGGTTCTGTGGCGTCTTCCTCTTACTTATAACTATTCTTTCTTTTATGATTGTGAAACTCTTGCAACACATTATTGTGGGATGAGTTCATCATATTGTTTACCCTGTCCGTAAATAAGAGAATATAAACCATGGCCTTCTAAACCAGTCAAACTATAAAGCTCATTGTTACTTTCGAGACCTGTAACCGGTTCATGTTCACTCAGCACTTTGCTGTCCAAGCTCCCTACCTAAAGTTCACCATACTGCCCTAAAATGGAAGACTGCAGTATCTGCAAAATTTTCGAAATTGAGATATGCCAACTATTGGGCTCATGAAACACTAATACATAAGTTACCGTAGTTTCAGAATGATTCTGCGATGCTTTCCACGAGTATGTAGGGGGTCCCATTTGCAGTATCTGCAAAATTTTCAGAATGATTCTGTATTGATGAAACACTAATACATAAGCCATCGTGAGTTTCAGAATGATTCTGCGATGCTTTCCATGCGCATGTAGGGGGTCCCATTTGCAGTATCTGCAAAATCAGTGTTAAGGCAAGAAAAAACGTACCGTTTTTCTCAGTGGTGTTTTTGCAGATACTGCAGTCTTCCATCTAAGGGCAGCATACACAAGAGTCCTTCTCTCTTCAGCAGGCAAATCAGGCTTGTGAAAGCTGATGGGTTATGTGCTAAAACAATCTATTTTTGTGAAAAGAAAAGGTTGATTTTTTAAATACAAGCCCTGAAATTTACAGAGGGCTCGGTGCTGGGGTTCCTAGATGTGCAGCCAGCCAGAGTGTATTCTTCCATTCTAAGGTGTCTCTTGGAATGTAGAGCACATAGATTTGTTGAAATAATTGGGTTTGTATAAAAAGATTAGTTTTGATGTTTTCACTAAAACCTTGGGGGTGAGATGATAGCTTTGTTGTAAAAAATACAATGGTTTTTTAAAAAGTGGTTATTTTTACTATTTTCTTTTCATATTATTGAAGCACCATAACCGCATATTGTGTATGTATTTGCTACCGCAAGTTCTTGAAAACTATGCCAAGGTGGTGTGATCTATAGTGTAAATAGATGTATGGTACATATATTTGAATACTATTTTCATGGAACATGAATAAGTAATACCTTAGTTTTACCAGACCACTAACCTGATTAACAGCTCTCCTAAGGCTGGATTAGATTTTTTGAAGTCTTTTCCAATTGGTTACCTAGCAACATGGGACCTACAATTGTGGAATCCGAACCACATTATAAAAATGAATTTCTATCACCAGAAATAAATTCCTCCATGTCATCAGCCGGCCGTAGAATTGAACTCGAACATGAATAACAAAGACTGGGCCTTTATAAGGAAGGTAGATGATTTGAAATCTTTTTCATTCATACGAATTAACAATGACCTTACTAGATTACGATGGTGATGTCAGGAATAAGAATTGGGATGTTTTACCATTTTTACTTTTTCTTCCAGAGAACTTTGTATCCAGATACAGTAGATCTGATATAATAGTCAGGAATCAGTCTTGACTAGTAATTTGGTTTTAAGAATCAGTCATTTCATTAGTAAGTGTTATGTCATTTTTCCTGTAGGTGCCTTCATACCTACACTTTTTGTATGATTTAGTCAGTTATGCCAGTTCCTTGTTGGGCAAGTCAGTAGAGTTGTCGGCTAACACTCTGCTAGGCCCGAGATCAATCTCCGCCGCCAATGAAGAATTAGAGGAATTTATTTCTGGTGATAGAAATTCATTTCTCGCTATAACGTGGTTCAGATTCCACAATAAGCTGTAGGTAACCAATTGGTTCTTAGCCACGTAAAATAAATCTAGTCCTTCGGGCCAGCCACAGGAGAGCTGTTAATCAGCTCAGAGGTCTGGTTAAACTAAGGTATACTTCACTTAAGTCAGTTACGCCTACCGTTTCATCATTTTCCAACTCCAGTTTATCAGGTTTTTTTCTGTGTGTGAAAGGCTGAAAAGAATAATATGAAGAGGATATGAAGTACTTTTAGTTGTAAAATGCATAATTAGCCTTAATACTCCATATGGGGTTAGTGCTGTCAGTGGACTTCATGGGGTGCACTGTAGGCGTTCGTAAAAGTTCTTTGCAGCGTCCCTTCGGCTCCCAGCTGCAACCCCTGTCATTCATTTTGCTGTGCCTCCGTTCATATGATCTTTCTTTCGTGTTGCTATCCTTAACCCTCTCCTAACAGTTTTTCAAAGTGCTTCAACTGCTTTGAGGTTTTCCCCTTGTTACACCTTTCAAACCTACCTACTCTCAATTTCCTTTCCAGCACTGAATGACCTCATAGGTCCCAGTGCTTGGCCTTTGGCCTAAACTCTATATTCCATTCCATTAGCTTTAATACTACAGTGAACCCCATATTCGCAGGGGATGTGTACTACTGCACCCCCCTGCGAATAGCTAAAATCCACGAATACTTAAAACCCCTCTAAAAACACTTAGAACTGCCCATTTTGATAGTTTAAACACAAGAAAAACCATGTAAAAATACATATACCTGAGTATTTTAGTAGTTTTATCACAAAAAGTGCATTTATTCATGAAAATTTTATGAAAATACAGTAATTAGTGAATATTTCTCAGTGAAAAATACCGCAAATGGGCGAATTTTCCACTAATAATGGGTGGATATGTTCCACAGAGAAACCCGCGAATCGTGAGAACGCGAATACGGGGGGTTTACTGTACTCAGTTTGTTAGGAGTTTTATCTTGGATACAACTACAATGTGGAATAGTTTGCCTAGTGCAGTTGCGCAGTCCTCTGATCTCCAAATGTTTGAGCGAGGAGCAAATTCTTTCTTGCTCTGCTGACGTCTCCTGAATTTCAGGTGCTTTGAATTCATTTTCCTTTCCTTGACATTTTTTCATCAGTTTGTGTCCCATCTCTCTCTCTCTCTCTCTCTCTCTCTCTCTCTCTCTCTCTCTCTCTCTGCTGATTTCCCTTTGGGACTCTCTTCTGTGTATAGTCTGTTGACTCTGTCCACAAGGGTTTTCAGCTGAAGATTTCAAGAAAGCGCAAAGAAACTACATAAAGAAAATCTCATTAACTTCTTCACCAAAGGTTGATACAGATGCTTTCAAATTGACAAATGAGTTCATACGTATTTTTAAATTATCTCCTATGCAGTAACACTGTTGCCCTTAATTCCCATTCAGTCAAAAGAACTACTGCTTTCATACATTAACATTTTTTCAGGCTTGTAGAGAAGGCGTAGATGCAGCGCAATTGTGATTTTCTCTGACCGACTGGGAAGGCTGGCTAGATCCGCCTCACATGCTAGCCACGGCGCCTCAGGCCACTGACTGAGCAGCAGTCATCGGAACAGCGACGAGGTAAGAATCGCACTGGAACATTTTATGTGAACTTGAGTTTCAGGAAAGAACCTTTTTTTGATTTTAACGTCATATAGTCAGGGCTCAGAAGTTAGTGCAGAGTATGATTGATGGGTATATTATGAACACAATGGAATATCACTTAGCATTAATTACTATTGTATTTTATGGTGCATTTTCATTAAATATACCAAGATCAGTTAGTGGGAAATGCTTTGGTCACAGACATTAAAACAGTAACCAACTTGTGATCAGCTCATTGCTGGCAAGAACTTCCACAGTTGACAGTAATGATTGTCGTACCATTACCAAACAAACCTGTACCATTTCATAAAAGTCAGAAAAAGTCAATGTCTTACTGCATATAGAAGAAGGTTGGTTTACCGAAATATTCCATCATGATGAAGTGCAACTCGTAAAGTATTTACGAAATAATTTGAAGTAATGGAAATCAGCTGATGAATAGATAAGTCACACTGATTTTGCAAGGTTCCAAAAGACTGGAAAGCAGTTGGCAGGTACAGAAAGTGATTCACTTACCCACTAGGAACGTAAGGAGCATTCTGCTATTGCCTTTATTTTTATTTCTTGAGTGATAGAGACAGAATATATGAAATACAGGAATGGAAGTGGTTTGGTAAGATGACATATAGCTAGCAGAGTTTAGTATATCATAATAAAGAGAGATCTGTATCTTGCTGGTTACTGGCAAGGAGTTAGGTCATCCGAGCCTCAAAGTGATTTTGGCTCTAAATCATTCAGATTGCCATCACCTACTTATTTGTCAGGCCACTTTTGAATGGATCTTATAGGTCTGCAGACTGTTCTCTAGGTCTTATTTGTTTCGTACTATGTGCGATTAGTATTTAGGATTTGCTCACCAGAAACAGTTGCCTTCCAAAATTGCATAAATGTAGGAACTGAGAACTTTCATTATTTAGTTTTTTAAGTAGGTACATACAGTATTTGAATTGTTGATTTCTTTTTCTGAAAGGTGCGAGCAGTTCGCAAATCGCGAAGTCACTTAGAGCTAGAATCTTTTGAAGATGGTTGCCAGTATGGAGAATCACACTGACGAAGCACCAAGCAGAGCCCCCGTTTTGAATTTTCTCTGCAAACGTCTTTGGCAACGGGACCAGGAATTACTCTCCATTTAGCCATAGACTTTAAAAAAGGGTTTTTGTAAGCATAAGTAAGTGCAGCAGTTTGTGTGTCACAGAGTGGTGTAAAGTACATGTCATTTGATCAGATTTGTAAGCATTGGGAGAGTCTTTCTCTTTTCTTTTGAATGAGATTTTCATCCTACGGTCCAGTACTGTAAAAGCACTGCGTAGTTGTGTTTCATGTTGACTTTGCCCCTGTAGGACAGGTAGTGCCACCAGTGCACCTCACAGGGTGCACTGCAGGCACTACGAAAGGTTCTTTGCAGCGCCCCTTCGGCCCCTAGCTGCAACCCCGTTCATTCCTTTTACTGTACCTCAGTTCATATTATCTTTCTTCCATCTTGCTATCCATCCACTAGCAGTTATTTCATAGTGCAACTGTGAGGTTTTCCTCCCTTTACGCCTTTGTAACTTTTTATACTCTCAAATTTCCTTTCAGCGCTGAAAAACCTCATAGGTCCCAGCGCCTGGCATTTGGCTTAAACTCTATATTCCATTCCATATTGACTTTAATAATTGCACAGTGTAATGTGTCAGTTGGCTTCTGTGGTAAGGAATTATCTGCTGTAGACTTGTATTTTATTGATAACGGTTGCAATGACCTCTAGAAACGGCTAAAAAAAATCATAGAATAAGATCCATTCACTTGGAAATCAAGCTTCCAAAGAATATGGTGTTCATTCGAAAGAAGTAACGGAAGGTAATGGGAACTACAGTAACAGAGGATTAGTTATTAGAAAAAATAGATAAATTAACAAATAAATGAATAAATAAAGATGAAGGTACATTATTAAAATACAAGAATAGTATCAGGTTAGTAATGCATCTGCTTCTTTTGCTGGCACTTCTGAAGTTTCAGCTGCACAATTTCCTTAGGGAAGCTACGTTACAGCAATGGCACTAGGAACCACATTTGATTAAACCGTTCAATAAATGTGACATCAAAAGGGCCGTTTGCACAGAATGTGTTGTAACAGTAGTGTCACGTGTTTTAAGTTGCCTTCCATAAAGTGTCTTCATTTTTAACAATCTAGTTTATCCAGTGTTGCCTATGTTTTGTACTACACTGCATCATGTCAGGTTTGTAAGTGAATATATCTTGAGTCGCTCAATAGGACTTGGTTTTTAGACTGTAAATTATCATTTCATATATAGGTACATGCTTCTATATAATACTTTTTCCTTGCAGGCTAGATATTTTATGAAGAATGAAAAAATACTATATTGAACCAAGAAAGTCTGTGTACAAAGAAGGCAGAAGAAGAAGAAGAAGAAGATATTCTACACAAGGAAGTCTTTAAAAGCAGAACCCCTTCAATTTTCAGCAAATTAACGGGGACAAGATAGTTGCCAAATTACTGCTGGCTGAAAAAGGAACAAAAATATAAAGATGATGACACCTTAATATGTATTAAGATACAGAGGTTCTTATTGCTAACTTCTTAGTGTATTATCAGCTATCAAGTACTTACTCATGATTCAGGATACATAGTTTTGTTTGTGCTAGAATCTAGTATCATTTTGATCCCATAAGTAATTTAAATTTTTTACTCAGTATTGGATATCTGGCATGTCTCAGGATACATATTTTATTTCAGTTTCATATAAGTTTAAATAGCTATGCTTCGATATACGGTACATAGTTTTTGCTTCGATATCCTAGCAGTGCTATTAGCTCCTGAGTAGCTTTGTACATTTCAGAATTCATAATTCTTACCCATAATCTCATTAGTTCAGGCTTCTTGATATATAAGATAAATTTCATATCCATGTAATATCAGTACAGGAGGGTACCTGGTTTATGACGGGGGGTTCCGTTCCGATGCCTCGTCATAAGCCAAAATATTGTCGAAAATTGTAAGAAAACGTTACTTTTAATTCTATGGGTCTCTTGAAAATGTGTAACCTGCATTTTTATGAGTTTTTCGTCCAAAAAAACCTCAAATTTGGCCATTCTGCCATTTTGGAGTCATTTCTTCCATCAGATCAGCATTATAACCCCAGAACATGCGTTGTAACCCAGGAAATAATTTATGATAAAAATATTTGAAGAACGTCGTAAGCCGAGCCCGTCGTAACCTGGGACTTCCTGTCTAGGATCATTTTCATTTCACTAACCTAGTTTTGATTTGCAGTACCCAGTAGGTCACTATTCAGTGCATACTTAACCTGGGTACGAAGGTCACATAAGATTGATACTAGGTCATTTTAATGATTTTAGGTCATTGTCCTGGAATTCAGATACGGTCAGTAGCAAATAGTTCATGAGTTAGATGGAATAGTTTTATTGATTTTCTGGACTGTTAACAAAATAGTCAGTATAGTTAAGAATAGTTTTTTTGGAACAAAACTTTGAAGTATTACCTTGACAGAATCAGTAAGCTTTTTGGCTAAAGTACAAAAGATTTTTGATAGCTTTTCTCTCAGGAAAAGTGTAATATTATTATTATTATTATTAGGCCATTGACTTGAAATTCAATCTTCCAAAGATTATGGTGCTCATTTGAA